>NW_028128351.1:0-238655 GCF_965231255.1 Vanellus vanellus
GGTGCCGCTCTGCACAGCATTCAAAACACCCATTTTTAGCTCAATCGAGCCAATCTTCAATTTCAGCACTCCCACAGCCGGGGGGAGCTACTGAAACACCTTCAGTGCCTCTTGGGGGCACAGGGACCACCTGAAAGAAGAGCGGCAGGACGCTCGGGTGGTGCTGGGCTCAGCACACACTGCGCCTTTCCTCGGTGGACGGAAGCAGCCGGGGAATATTGGGTAAAGCCACGGCCAAACCGTACTTGACTGGCAAAGAAGTGCCCAATGATTTTAATGATGACCTCCTCGTTCTTGTCCAGGGTTTGGTCTCGTGGCACAAGGACTTCCACACTGGTTAAAATTTGCAGTTCATTCACCTGGAGCGAACCACAAGAGGGTTTTGTTGTGGAAGAGCCAAAATGCTCTGCTGCCGGTGTCACCACGGCACCAGGCACCCTGTGTGTCTCCCCCTTCCTTGGGACCAACAAGAACCACCACCAGGACATAGGGGCTGAGGGTCAAGACATCGCCGAAACCACTGTGCATCCAGGATTTGTCCCCCTGGGGTGGGCAGGGGTGACGGCTGATGCCCAACTCTGCGTCCCCAGGGCACCACCACCTACCATCTTGCCACCTTTGCCTATAACATGGCCGGTGGCAAAAGAAGGCACCTTGATGTGGGCTTCAAGCTTCATGTCTTTCGCGTTTTCCTCTTTCATCTTCCCAAAATATTCACCCCTGGGCCTGGGGAGGAGACGGACAGAAAGGAAAACCATCAGGCAGCACCCACTGTGCCTCTCCATCCCCAAAGCTGACGATGTCCCCATGTCCAGCAGCATCAAAACCACTGTACCCAGCAAAGAGCTCCCCTGGCGCTGAGGGAGGCCAAGGCAGGCTGCCAGCACAGTGGTGACCACAGGGATGCCCTCGACTTGTCCCTTACTGTCGCCCCCCCCATAGCCCCCACCCAGCGCACCTTGAACTGAGCCTTGGGAAGCCCCGTGATGACCATCCGCTCGCTGGCCTCGGGACCTTCTGCCGGGGCGAGCTGGGGAGCGATGAGGGAGAGGGAGCATGAGCGCAGCCCCCACTTCAGCAAGACCTTCCCTTGGTGGGATGTACCCCCCCAACGCAGGGCAACCGCCCCATGCAGGAGCATCCCCTCCCACCTGAGCTGGGCTGATAACCAGGGTGCTGCAGGCCTGGCCTTCTACTAATGACAGGCTGGAGAGGTGGGCACATGCCAACCTCATGAAGTTCAAGGAGGCCAAGTGCAAGGTCCTACACATGGGTCGGGGCAATCCCCAGCAAAAATCCAGGCTGGGCGGAGAATGGATGGAGAGCAGCCCTGAGGAGAAGGACCTGGGGGTGCTGATTGATGAGAAGCTCAACATGAGATGGCAAGAGAAGCTGTGGCTGCCCCATTCCTGGAGGTGTTCAAGGCCAGGTTGGTCAGGGTTTGGAGCAACCTGGGCGGGTGGGAGGTGTCCCTGACCAGGGCAGCAGGGTGGACTGGATGGTCTTCAAGGTCTCTGTCAACCGAAACCATTCTATGATAATTTGGGGAGCAACACTGTAACCCGCAGACTCCCATTCCCTGACCTCGGCAGTGCAGAGGGGAAACTGAGGCACGAAGCGCAGGACCAGCCCCGCGGCCCCTTCCTCACCTTGATGGAGGCACCCAAAAACCGCACCAGCTGCTTGATGTGCTGCCCCTTCTTCCCGATGATGGCCCCCACCGCCTGCATCCCGATGAACAGGTTCACAAACTCTTGCTCCGGCAGCTGAAGGGGCACAGAAGAGCGAGAGGGTCAGGGGACCGGATGGACAAGGGACAAGGGAGGTGGCTGTCCCCATGTTACCATCCCATGGTAGTAGCTGCTCACCCTCCCAAGGTGCCCAAGTGAAGATCTCCTGGAAAGGGGTACCAGGCACTTACTGGGTGCTGATGGCGGAAGGCACCGGCCGGGGGGGGGCTCCATACACACCCAAGAGGTACATCGAGGAGCCCTATGGTTGGAGAGAAAACGAGGGTCAGCGACAGCCCCAGCGTGCCAGACCCTTCTCGGCCACTCCCAGTCCCACGCAGAGCAGTGTGCCACCACTGTGAGCCCAGCAGGGACACAGGGACAACCCTTCAGGCCCTGAAACCCCCCCTCACAGAGCGTGGGTGCACCCGAGGGTGCATTGGGGTGAGCTGCAGCCCCGACCCAGCGCGATGGGGCTGGGAGGCACATGGGGGCTCCCAGTTACCCCCACACCCCCCCCACTGCCATGTTTTCGTCTGTGTCCTGCCTTTGTAGGGGAAAACCAGGACACAACTCTCTCCTGCTCTGCATTCCAGCAAGTGCAACCAGATGCTACCTGCAAACCACCATTGCTCACATGGAGGACGAGCAGACCCAGCTCCCCTGCCCAGGCTGGACGCCGCTCTCGCTCCCAGCCCTCCATTTAAACCCACCACGCCGAGGTTTTGTGCTCCTCCTCGCATTGAGCTCACACTCCCCGTGTCCACCCCCTGCTTCGGGCCACGGGCTGCTCCATGGCTCCTACACCAACGTGTTCCCTCCTGCCCAGACACTCCTTGACGCCGGGCTGGACACTGCACCTCCTCACTTCCCTCCCTTCACCAGGAGCCTCGTTCCTTCTCCTCCATCCTTCCCACGACTCTACAGCTCCACAGATGAAGCTACAGCCACCGATGTGATAAGCTCAGCACTGTTTGTTCACCAAAACTAGAAACTTACATTGTTACATTGTTTTACAAAAAGGCAATTGCTGAACCTGCTGTTGCAAGATAGCCAGCATCCTGTTGAATGAGCAAGGCTAAAACTGCAAAGGTCAGGTTATGCAAACAAAGTAGGATGTGAAAAAGACTTGGAGGAGGGGAGGGGGGCTCATGAAGACGAAGAGTACATGATGTGAGGAAGACATGAATCTTTCATCCCTGTGACAACCAGGAGGAAAAGGAAAGCAGAAAACGACCCCCTAGCAACAAGTCGTGTCGTGCAGATGCAGAGTACCTCTCTACCGGAAAAAGAAGAGTATAAAACCAGGGACTTTCGGGAACCGGGCGCCAGCCGTCGGCGGAGTGAGACTCCCGGGCCGCCCAGCGCTGTTTTGCTTGCTGCCGCTTGCTAAATAAATATTCCAAATTTTTAATTGACTCTGTCTCGCATCAATCTGTGGGATCAAATTATAACAACCGACACCACGTCCTGCTCAGAACATTCACTCCTCTTACACTTAAAAAACTCTCTGGAAAAGCCTCTCCGCCACGGGGCTGCAGCAACACCCGCACATGTCCACCCCACGTTAACGACGGGCGAGCATCACATTGAAGAGCCCCCTTAGGAGCAAGGGCAGGGCGAGGCAGCGCCCCAAGAGCCAGCCAACCCCCCGCACACAGCTCAGCACTCACCACACGCTCGCCGGCCCCCGCAGCAGCGGCTCGAGCGGGGCTGCCCGCGGCCGGCGGTTGGGCGCCGCTCCGTCACAGCCGCTCACCATGGTGGAACGCCGAACGCAGTCCGCGTCCTTCCAGTCGCACCGCAGCCATGGCGCAGCTGGATGCGGCCAGCGGAGCTCCGCGCCAGAGGGGCGCAAAGCGCCGTGCGAGCGCGCAGGAAAGGGCTCGGTAAGCCCGGGATTGGCATTCCCTCACCCACCGCGGGCAGAGGAGGCAGGAGGGGGCGCGCAAGAGCCCGCGCCGCCGGGCGCTGTCGCTCGCCTCAGTCCTGCGGGACGCCGAAAGGCTTCTCCGCTCTCCGAGGGGCCCCTCCGCTCTCTGGGAGGCTTCTGGGGGGCCCCTCCGCCTCTGGAGGGCCTCTGTGGGGGCCTCTCCCCGAGGGCAGACAGGCCTCTCCCCCGCCTCCGGGCACCCCCCGCCTCCCGGCGCCCAGCTGCCAGCCGGGGCCCGGCTCGGGGCTTCCGGAGAAGGGCCAGCGCCTCCCCCGGACACAGGAGGGCGAGGCGGGACGGCGCCGGCCCGGCCCCACCGCAGGGCGGGGGCAGAAGCGGGCCGGGCGGCCCTTAACGGCCCCCTCAGGCAGAGCACAGACGCGGCGCGCCTGCGCGCACCCACCGCCCCGCCCCTCTCTCCCCCCTCAGCCGCCCCTGTACCGATGGCTGCGGGGGGCCCTCGGCGCCCTCCTCGCCGCCCCCGGCCCCGCCGCCGCGCAAGAGGCCGCCCCCCAGGTCAGCGAGCCGCCCCGCCGCCTCAGGGCCGCCCCCGGGCATCGCCCCGGCGCCCACTCCCCCCCCCGCCCCCCGCCTGGGGCCTGCGGGACCCCCGGGGCTCCTTGGCGGGAGCCCGCCCGGCGCCTCGGCCGGGAGCGGCGTTAGTCGCTCTGTGGGCTCGGGTGCAGGGCGGGGTCTTGCTCTGGGGCTCCCCTGGCTCTGGCCTCGGCCCCTCTGCCCGCCCAGAGCCCCCCCTCCGGGGCGGTGGGGCTCGTGGTGGGCCCCGGCAGCCCCGTGCCCCCCCCGCCCTCTCCCAGCCCGGCAGCCCCGTCCTTCCGGCCCTGTGCGGCGGCTGTGGCTCCTGCCGCTGTGGGCTCGCCCCGGGCCGCAGTCAGAGTCGTTCCCCTGTGATGCTGAGATGACTGTGGCTTCCAGATGTTCCCCCCAAATCCGTGGGCAAAGCCACCCCCTCGTTGGCTTTCCGTCTGCACAGCGGGGGCTTGAAAAGGGAAAAAGAGGGGGTGGAGACTTGGAGTGGTGAAGGAGCGGGGAGCAGCTTAGTACAACTTCCCAGGAGAGAATTCCTCTTTTCTCGCCCTCAAACTGATCCTAAACCTCCAAGTGGCTGGTAAAGTAAAAAAGGACAAAACAAGGCTCTCCCAGGTGCCGGGTGCTCTGGTAAAGCTGGAGAAAGCGGCATTTCTGTTCACAGGCAGTTGCCGTAAGTGCCGTCAGGTATTGAAACTGCGCTTCTCTCAGGACGTAGCCTTGAGCCTGGAGAGCAGCTCAGAAGGAGTTAGCTCCTGCGAACAATTGAGCAGGAGGATACAAAGATTTTGCCTTCTCTACTTTTGCCTTCTGAAGTATCAAATATGCTGAGTAAGAATGCATTTTCATGGGAAGATATTTACCTCTAATGCCTACCCCCCGATATTTTCTGCCTGACTTTAATAGCATAGTAATAGCCAATACTCTTGACATTGTATGAAAGGTGCCGTTAGGGACTTCTTTGTGCTCCTGATACAGAGAGAAGATAGTCCAGAAGCAATGCTATCATCAGGGTTCGGGGGCATAACATTTTAAAAGAAATTCCTTTGTGTAAGAAAGACCAAAGAATTCTTCAAAGAATCCTTGCTGTCTGTCATGACATTTGGGGGGGCAAATAGAGGCAAAAACCCACCTAGGACCATCCTTTGTGCTCCATTCCCAAAGGAAAAAGTGATTGAAGTGGGTGTATGCATGAGTTGCTTTCCCACCTTTTATTTCCTGTCCTCCTTAGACCTTTCTTTGCAACTCAGTGTAGTGATTTACGAAATGAGATGGCGTAGTAATCTCTGGTGTGCTGCTTTCCCTGATGAAAGAGGAAAACATTACATATAAACTCAATTTTTTGGCGATAGGAACAAATGTAAAATGTTAGGAAGCATTAACCGAATGAGAAAAAGAGGCCTAATGTGCTGCAGCGGGATCATTAGCTCTCTGAGAGCGGTCGTTGGCTGGGAGAGGTTGGGGGGTGTTGAGGAGGGCTGCAGTTAGGTGTATGTGCCTGAGATGATCCCGGGGGCGCTTGGAGGGGGAGACCTTTGGGATAGGAAAAGTAACTTGGGAAGTTTGGGCCCTGTGAAGGGAAGTCAGCCTGCTGGGAGCTTCCCTAGGGTTGCAAAACGCTGTTGTGTGTGTTCTTTCCTCAGCGTTTGGATACCTGTGGACGATGGTGACGAGAGTCCGGCGAAAAAGAAAATATCAGGTATTGCACATTACAGAAGTATTGAATATGCCTGATTTTTCTGAGGTTTCGTGTCCCTTGGAAAAGTCTGGCTTTTGTGCGCTGGCATTGTTCCTGAAACTGTGGCTTTTCAAGCTGTTCTTTCCTTGTGGCTATCTATCCCTATAGCCAATGGCTTGAGGGTGTACGGTAGGGCTTAGCCCTCTGTATGACGTTATCTGCGGTGACTGTGGCAGGGCACAGTACTTTTACTGCCAGCAGGAGATAGCCCAGGTCTCTGGCGGTGAGCCCGCGCGTGTCAGCAGAAAGAGTATTTTAAATCAAAGCTGTGTGCTCCCTCCTATCTGTATTCGCAATGTACCTCTGTTGGTTTTCTATCATGTTCTTATATGGCCTGTCTTTGTTTTTTAGATTATGCCATCTCTGAGCGGAAGGAGAAACCTGAAGAAGTTTCTGTTGTGGTGCAGTTGCCAACCAAGGCAACCAAACGCCCGGCGGCTTCTGTCAGCGAAGATGCTCCATTCCCAGAATCTGCGGAAGAGGTTAGCGAGGGGTTTGAAATATTAGGATCTGTGCAAGGTGCGAGAGCAAGCAGCTCTCCCTAATGCATCTTGAGGTTGAGCCTGCTCTGAGCCTGTACAGCAGTAGGTGGTTCTTTTCCATTTCTAGCAGGCAGCTATAATGTGGGCTGGGTTTGCCTTACTCAAGTCTGTGTCCTCTGCTCCGGCACTGGCAGCTGCGGAAGGAGCAAAATGTGTGTTGTCTTCCAGATACTTGACACTTGTTCAAGTTTATAGTTTTAGTGTGTTTGTAAACTGTTATTCTCTTTCTCGAGCTTGCGGTTAAGGCATCAAAATACACTACCTGACAAGAAAAACTGCATACTTCCTGTGGATAGACCTCTTTCTGCTCCATCAGTCCATGAGAGGATTCCTGTAGGACTTTGGCTCTGTAAAAATGAGCCACCTTGACTGCCTAGTTTGGTTCAAAGGTGTAGTGCTATTTTTCTTATTGCCCCATGGGGTAAGAGGGCTAAGAGACTGTCGGGCTCTAATTCTTCATTCCTGAGAGAGTCGTTAACTCTTATTTGTACAAAATATATTTTTCAAGGGCTGAGCTATCACACTTTGGAATGTTTAGGAGCTGACTGCACGTATGAGAGCCTGTATTCAAAAATTAAAGTGTCCCTGTCAAAGGTCCTGCAAAGATTGGCATTCTTCTGCAATCTGAACCAGCAAGTCATGGTCCCCAAGTCATAGCAGAGCTGACTAAGTCTCCGGAAGTGTGTTTGCTTGGATTCACATTCAGGTTACACTCACGTTGGTACTTTTTATGTTTTCTTTTAAGATTCGGTCCACTTCTTTTGAGCCTTCAACTAAAAGACCAAGATTTTCATCGCTCGATGTATCAATGCTGCAAATTGGTAAGGCTGACATCAAGTTATACGACTTGTTTCATTTTCACCCTACCTTGTGTACTGTCCAAGTCTACCCCTAGGGTTCTGTACGGATTATTGCAGGCACGGGACGAGGCAGCATCTGGGAAGACTTGAGCGTGACCTCTGTTTCTTACCTGCATCCTTGCATTGCTTCTGGAGTGGGGCCGGGCGTTTATCTTGTCATCTCAGTGCCAGAGCTGCCTTGGATGCAGTCCTTCCATTCTGATCCGTCCACTGTTAGCTTGCCAGAAGTAAATTGTTTTCAATGCTCCTTTTAGGTAGTAGATCCCGAGAAGCCTTTTGTATTTCAGGTTTTGGCTGGCAATACCTTGTGCACACAACTTGCTGTAGTTGCCGGTGTGAAAACCTGAAAATGTCGTCAAGTGACATAACACAAATGATATTATGATGTGAGAGAGACAATGAAAATTTATCTTTGGTGAAGCTCGTTACTGTAAACTCATGAACCTCTTCAGTTCCCTTTCATAGTTCCTGATGCCTTACACTCTTCTCTCGTAGGTCAAATGCCATGTGGAACCCATGCTTACTTGACTAAGGAAACACTATCCCGTCCTCACAAGATAATTCCACGTCTGAGGTAAAAATCCTTCTGTTTTCTTTGAACTTCTTCCCCGAAAGGTTTACTGCCTATGGTAAGGGAGGTCTCCAGCTGCTTCCCCCCCGAAGAACCAATTTTCAACTTTTTCTTTAAACCCAGCTACTTAATTGACAGAGGATATTAGCTAGAGATTAAAGGTCTGCGGTAAGAGGAAGTGTTGAACTTGAGAGGAGGCTGAGGACACAATCAACAGCGTATCTTCAAGGCAGTTGTGATTTTCACTTTGACTTCTCTGTACTTCCCCATTAGCCAGTTGAAGACAGCAGGTCTTCATCTGAAAGTCATGAACATCTCGTGTCTGTCTCCATCGTCATCAGTGTACGTGCTTGACATAGTAGTTGGTGGTGGAGGTGCATATTTGAATGTTCTCTGGATACAATTTCTTTTGCCTTTGATGTTTTCAGCACAAGCCGGAAAGGCAAACAGAGCATCAAAGCTGCTCCAGACAGCTTCTTACCACTGAGGCCGCCCACGAAGGAGCGCGCTGCGCCAGAATCTGCCACTTCAGATGAAAATCCATATCATGAAAATGATAGAGAAAACAGTATCTCATGTAATTTTAAGTGCAATGGCAATAGCATTTGAGAGCGGGTCAAGACTCTGCTTTCAGCATCTAATCTGCCAGTCATTGCTTATTGTGGTTTGGCTCATATTTTGGAGCAGATCTGGAGCATGAGAAAGAGATTCCTTTCAGAGGAAGGTAAACCAGAGAAGGTTCCTGGGGAACGTGTCTAATGCACTCCAACTGCTACTGAGCATATAGTCCCTGAGGTCAGAGCAGGGCGGGTCTGAAGTAAAATGTCCCAGCAGTGTGGATGCTGTGGACATTGCCATTCTCACTGTCAGCATAATCTTTAACAAATAGATTGAGCAGAATTGGTCAAGGCTGGTTGAAATGAACGCTGTCTTGTCCCGCAGAGTAAAGTGGCCTCCTCAGGTTGATGCAGATATTTGTCGGATGTGCAAAGAATATTTTTTTCTTTTCAAAGAAAAACCCCAAAAGCCACCGTGAATTGGTATACACTGATAACAAATGCCTCACATATAAAAATTGTGATTCTCCTCTGTTGTTTGTTTCCTACCCCAAAGTGTTCAAGCCTCCTCTAAGGAACCAGTGACGACTGTGAGTCACCTGGAAGAACCAAAATACGGAGGAGAGGTCTATCCACGTCCAACACTAAGGACCAGTGAGTATCCCCATGATTCCAATCCGTTACACTTTGTAGGTAGACTTCAAATCAGAATAGGGCATTTCTTATACACTGGCAGATGATGTTCCAAGTTCAAAGCGCTTGCCAGAATTCAAACCTCCTGACCATACAGTCAGCATTAAAAGTTTTGGGTTTTTTTATTTATCACTCAGAAATGGAGAGCTGTCTATATCTGATGGTGATTCAAAGTCGACTTCTTGTTTTCTTCCTACTGCTTTTCTGTGCAGGTGTCGAATGTATAGATGTTTGCTGCCCACAGTGGTCGCAGAGAGGTGATATGATCAGGTAGAGTCTCTTTTAATGATGGTTCTTGTTTCTTTTGGCTCTGCATGCGTGTGTCTCTCAGCCTCTGGTAGAGTCTAGAAGATGACCAATGGTATGTGATCGTCTCAGTGCTGTGAAAGAGGAGTAGCTAGCTTGCAGCTCCGGAATTGCTCGCAAGCCAGTTGCACCTCCAACACAGCTGCCATGCGAGAGCCGTGCTGCGTGACAAAGAGGGTTGTGCTGGTGTGGTGTTTGCTGTGGGAAGAAAGCCAGTAAGGGCGCGAGTGGTGGCCGTCCCAAGTTGTCCTTGGATGTGCAGAATCCGTTTTTGTTTGTGAGTCGTTCTGCCGAGCCATCAAGGAGCTGACATTTCATTTCTTTCACTTGGAAACTCGCATCCTGAGCATAAGGATGAGAGAGCTTGTAAAGCCTGGTGGGACTTGAGGCAGTTTTTGGGACTTAGAGGATGCGTGGGGTTTGACTAGGAGGGGGAAAAAGGCAGCGTGCAGTTGGGTTTGAGAGGCCAGTGGCCTCTCTGAAAGGGGTCTTTTGGTGACAATGCGAATTCTTGTTTTTGAAGCAGGGACATATATCTGGACAACTTCAATGTCTGTGTATTTGTTTGCTCTTCAGAGTCTGCGTGGTTTGAATGACAATCCTCTCCAAATGGGGATAGTCACTCTCTTGACTGGCCTGTAGAAGGCAAGTAAACATCCTGTCGCTGTCCCATTTGGAATTCAATGTACTGGCCTTAGTTTCCCGAAGCTCACTCTGTTTGGATGCAAGTCTAGTTGCAGATGTTCCTGTTACACCTTGCAGTAGAACACCCAGCGTGCAGTGTTTATCAGCAGTAGATCACAAAGCCCTCGATAGAGGAAGTGCTGGTTGCTTCTCTGTTTTCTAAATAATGCAACTGATAAAGAGAAACAAAAGAAGTCTTGTACAAGTAGATGGAAAAAAAAAATAATTCCAAAGCTCCCAGCTCTTCATTCTATCCCAGTCTTGCTGCTAAGAAAGAACGGTGCTGGAAGTTGAGACGATATTGTCACATGTTGATGTGTGCAACCGGGGCTGTAGTCAGAATAAGTCTTGAAAAAGCCTTTCTTGTCCAGAAGGTGAATTCTTGAGAATTCCGTGGGAGAGGACGGATACAAAGCTCACTTCTCTCTCTTTCTCTCCTGGCAGGTACTGCACACCAGAAGAAAACTGTCAGGAAGAGGAAGGAGCAGCAAAACAAACCATCGCAGGGGTAAGCTTGTGTTTTTCACAAGGAAAATAGAGCTATTTGTGATCAGAAACTTCAGCGCTCTTCACTTCACATGACTTACTCAACAATATCTGTATTTGCCCAGGTTGTTTTTTCCCGGGAAAGCGGGAGCATTATTAGATGAGTAGCGCTATGGCAAAGTGTTTTCCTCTGCCATTAATTTTGTTTCTGGATTATTAGGAGCACACTACACTATAGCATTTTGATTCTTCCCCTTTAATGTGTTGGGTATAGCCTCAAAATCTTTAGCGCACAGCCTTAGTTGACCTGCAAAGCTGGACTGGGGTGTCTTTAGTCGTACCTTGTTTGCTGGGATGGGAAGTACATCTCCGACTTTCACCTCTGGTCAGGATTGAGGTCAAAAATAAAATTTTAATCATGGAAATCAGAAATCGTAGTCTCACTCTCAACTTGATACCTACACGTGGAGGCTTTGCTGGGGTTCTTAACGCTAGCCCAAGCCAAACGAGCTCTCTGCCTCTCTTGCCTCCGAGTGCAGCACTCCATGGGTGCACAGTTGGAATGCGGTTGTCAATAAAAAGTAACTTTGGAGTTTGCTGTTTGGATGGGTGTATAAAAACCCTTCCAGTTTTCTATATAAGCAAGATTTTCTGTCCTGTCCCCGAGCAAACAAATCTGTGCTTGATTGCTAGCTTAACATCCATTTGTCTAACAGAGGCAGCGTGGAGCTGAAATCTCAGAAGATGCGTTATTCCAAGGACATCCTACATGTGTTCGGTCCACAAAGTCAGCCAGCCTCAATGTGGAAGAAAAGAAAGTGCCAAGCCTGGGAAAAACAGCGGAACGCTTTCCTCCGCTCACAGAGGTACCGTAGCCGACAGTCTGTGAGACAAAAGAGAAGGTTGTGACAGAGCTGCAGGGAACTCCTCTTATTCTCGGTGGTTCTTAAGGCTCTTTGAAATCTGAAGAACTTGCATTGAACCTGTTAGTGAGTGTCTGCGGCTGTGACTTTGCAGTGCGAGGGTCAGCACTAAAGCTGGTTTGAAGGATTTCGTGTGCTCCAGCGCTCCTTCAGTTGTGCTGCCCTGAGGGTTTGTGGGCCTTCTGTTACCAGGACAAAAAATGAGTCCAGGTTGAACACCAGTCTCCAGAGCAGTGCTAACCCGACTCATCCAGTTATATTGGATGTGCCTCTTGTCCTACAGTAGTGATAGAACCTGAAAGATCAGCTTGTGCTGATCCGTGGTGCCGACCACCAGGGAGTGGGAGTTCAGTTTCCCCTGCTTGTATGAATTTTGGCTGCTTTTATTCTTCGGAGTTGCAGTCTAATTGAGCTCCCCCCACCTTTTCCTGCCTGTTGAAGATTGACTTGGAAAGGGCGGGCAAATGCAGAGTTTACAAAGTCTGCAGCGTTGATGCTGGGTACAAGGGAAACCGGGTGGTTTTCTTATTTTGCTCACCCAGATTCAAGCAAGGAGATGCTATTGCAGATCAGAGTGTTTTATACCACCATTTGTAGTGGTTTCTTTGCATTCCCTAGGCAGACTTAGATGGGAACGTGCAAATTGGGACCAGTTGCGTGCACAAGATGGACTCCCCATTGCCTGACTCCAGTGTAGCTGCTTCAGTTTCCCCCTTTGCCATTCCCTTTGAAGTCCCCCACCTTCACACTCTTTCAGGCTCCTGACTTAGCTGCCTCGGTACGGAGGATGCCCTCTGGGGTTGGCTTAAACCTGGGTATTGCGAGGGCCGCGGGAGCATGTGGGAAAGGAGTTTGCCAGACTTGTGTTCCATCTTCAGCTGCTTTAGCGTGTTTGCTGAGTTTATGGGTTTTATCCCCACGTCCTTGGTGAAAAGAAACGGCAGCAAGCCTGGGCTCTAAAGTTCAAAGTTGGGATGCTGAAACCAACCAAGCAAGGCAAAAGCGCTATCGCTCACTGAGGCAGGAAACCGTCGAAGGCAGTTGCTCTGTCACCTGAGCTGAATTTACAGGCCGTGTTTCAGTGGAAAGCTGCCCCCAGGTCAGCGTGCTCCATGCTCTGTTTCACAAGTCCTTCCCCATTGAATTGTTCCTTTCAGGCCATGGAGAGAGAGGTCAGTGCCGCATTTGGCAGAGGTGAGCCAGATGAGATCATGAGCAGTGCCTTCAAACTAAAGGTCACTCGTGAGGACATCCGCACGCTCAGGAACCTTTGCTGGCTAAATGATGAGGTAAAACCAGCTGCAGCACAGGGACAGTCTCATTCAGCCTTTATTGAAAAATACCCCTCCGCCGTGTACAGAAGTCTCGTCAACGTTCTTTGACGACCTCCGCAGCAGAGCCTAGAAATCTCTGTACAGGTCTTATTTGAGGTATTGAAGGGTCGAGCGTTTCTGGAAGTTCTGTTACTTCTTGTATGACGCAGCTTCCAGGAGTTCGTCCGGGTTATTGGCATGGGGGGCAGGTGTTTTGATCAAACTGCCGATGTAACCCCGTGTGAAATTCTGGGAACAAAAGCTGACAGCTGAGGCTGGAGTTCTCTCCGCTGCGTGCTTAAGGGTGGCCAGAAAAGAGGTGGTGCTGTATTTTTGGTTGGGGAAGCCAGCATCTTATTTTTACACCTCACGTTTCCTCTTTATGGTACAGGTGGTTAATTTCTACATGGGTCTGCTGATGGAAAGAGGCAAGAAGGAAGGCTATCCAGCAGTCCACGCTTTCAGTACTTTCTTTTATCCCAAACTAACATCTGGGGGCTATGAAGCAGTAAGAAGGTGGACCAGAAGTGTGGATGTCTTCAAGCAGGACATCATCTTCGTGCCTGTGAACTTGCGAGCCCACTGGACACTAGCCGTGAGTCCCACGGAGCTTTTTCTGTAGAATTGGACGGGGAGCAAAAACTGGCAAGAGAAGTCATTTAGGTGTTGGGGGGTGAGCGGCACAAGGTTGTGCTTTGTCTCACAGTCACCTTTTAATAACAGGTCATAGATGTCAGAAAGAAGACCATCACGTACTTGGACTCACTGGGACAGAAAGGGGACAAGATTTGTCAGACTTTGCTGTAAGTAACCGGTAACTGCTCCGTCACTGCTTTTATGGTGTGAATGAGGAGAGGGTTTTTAGATTTAGTCCCTGTAAGGCGACTGCAAGTTTTCACATGGCTTGTAGATAACCAACCAGGAATCTTGGAGTTGCTTGCTGCGAGTTGTCTGGCATCGACTGCTTATCTGGTGTCACAGCGTCCCCTCCACCCAGGGTCTGGGGTACCTGGACTCTGCCACCTTCCCGTGATAGGCACAGCCAGATACGCCATAGCCCCGTGGCACATGTGTGCCGACTTTGTTAGTAATCAGTAAAACCGGGCTGTTGATGGGAGGGAAGGATTTCAGGGATTTCAGGATGTTTCAAGATACCAACCAGACTGTAAAAGGAATGTGGTTCTTCCAAGAGCTTTTTCACTCCTCCTTCTTTAAGAACTTTCAGATGGCAGCTCAGTAATGTTGGTGTCCCGGGGTATATACGCTTCTCTTTGTGATCAGCTGCGCCGACACTCTTACTCTCAGCTACGCTCTTTTAGCCTTTTCTTCTCTCAAGACCTGTTTTCCCCCCCTACTTGTGCTGTTCGTCCTTTCTACAGTAGTGCGCTCTGTAACGTGTTCCTTCTCAGGTTGCCTCTACCTCTTCTGTTCAGTGTCTTACACAAAGCCACCGTATTTCCCTCCGGCTTCCCAGAGCAAGCCACCTTTGTGTCCCTACTGGGTTTTACTTGTATTTCTGACATTCCCCTTCGAGACGGATACCGTGTGGCACCTTTCCGTCATACACCTTTCCGGGTGTTATCAGCTGGCGCGGATACACCTCCAATGGAATGGGTGCGGCTTGTGCAAGCGGGCATCCTTAGATGTCTTTGCCGTTGACGCAGGAGTAGTCAAAACCCTTAAGCAACAGCTTTGTAGCCTGAGAGCCGCCCTACAGAGATAAACCGCGTGTTGCTTCAGTCCGGTGCTCTCCTGAACAGTTAACAGCCCGTGCCTGGGAAAGGGCATAACAATAGGTCTGCATCAAATAGTTTTTTACCTCGAGAGGGTTCTTCCAGCACCCCGTGGCTTGAGAACTTCCTCAGCCAGAGGGGTTGGCCCAAAAGGTTCTGTATTAGTTCTTCCAGACGTGCGCGCAGGGTGTGGGATCAAGGCACTCGGTGGAATTATGGCATTACGGTTCCTTGCTTGGTTTTTCTCTTTTTCCTCTAGTAACATGTGATTTGGGGTTTTTTGACCTCTCCGAAGCAATGAACTTAGGTTTGTGTGGAAGTCTCTGTTGGAATTGTTGGTCTCATTCTTGACCATTAGCTCACAGCCTCTCCCCGTGTTTGTAAATTGAAGATTGGGAAGTTTCCTCCCAAATCAGCCTTAAATCAGCTGCTGTGAGGATCCTCTGATGTTTTACCATCCTGCCGTTCGTCTTCCTGTGATCCTTCAGCCGCTTTGTTTTGTTGTTGGCCTAAATTACAGAGATGAAAAGGGATTTTTTTTTTTTCCCTTTTGTTTTAACCAGCCGATACCTGCAAAAAGAAAGCCGGGAAAAAAGAAACCTGGAGCTGAATGTTTCGGAGTGGACTCTTCACAGCATGGAGCCACGTGTACGTGAGCACCCCTTGGGTTTGAAATGGGAACTGTCAGTGCTTCTTTGGGGCCCAGATCCTGGCACGTGACAAAGCAAAGGGTTGAGCTGATGTTTCTCAAGGAGTTAATAGTAAAAAGCAGTCCCTAAAGACTGGATTTAAGAAAGGTCACTTGAGAAAGACGCCGTGCAAACCTCGAGACGCCTCGCAGGGAGGAGGGCTGCTGCCCCTTCTGGGCCTGCCAAGAATTTGGATTGTAGTGTCCGAGTCCGGGAGGCAGAGGGGATGGATGGTGCGCAGTGAACTGGGTCTGTTCCTCGTGGGCGGGAGTGGGTATTGGGGATTACGCAAGTAGGGTCAGGAGTGTGCGGTGAACGCAGTGTCGGTGTGGGGAATGTGCACTACTTCCAAGTTGCTTTTCTTTTGAGACAGAGGGAAATCCTCCATCTTCTTTGCATTCCTTAGGAGATCCCTCAGCAGCTGAACGGAAGCGACTGCGGTGTCTTTATGTGCAAATACGCAGATTACATCGCCAGAGAGAAACCGTTCAACTTTACCCAGGTGAGTGAAGGTCATAAACCCCTCCAAGCCCCTCTCGCCCAGGGACAGGAGCCAGGGAGGTTAGGCAGCAGCTCTTCATTGTGTCCGGGGCAGGGGCTGAGGTTTCGTGCCCCGTTTCGGTGCGTAGTTGCTGGGATCAGAACTTCCAAGTGGCCTGGGCAGGGCAGAGCTGTGGTTCTCCATCCCCACCTTTGGGAGCTGCTGCCGGTGAGATTCCTCTTGGGCAAGATACTGCCGCCGCTTATTTTTATTGATTTTGTTTTATACCGGTCTTTTGTTAGTGTGCTTGTAAGCTGTCGCGCGGTCAAGTCAATCTGGTTTTGTCGGGTTGTCGTGTCACCCTCTTAGGGGCCGCGTGGGGTGTTGTACCCAAACGGTTGACAATTCTTAAAGGGAACTTCCTATTAAGGACTCCGCTGGGCGTTTATGCGTGTTTTCCGCCTCTTTCTGCCGTGACATCGTTATTTAATGGATTTCTCTTCTCTTTTCAGAGTCACATGCCGTACTTCCGCAAGAAGATGGTGTGGGAGATAATCCATCAACAGCTGCTGTGACACGTGGACAATTAGAGTTCTTATTTAGTGACATTTCTTAGACCTTTGTTACATTTCTTAGACCTTTAGTTACATTTCTTAGATCTTAGTTGCATTTCTTAAAGCTTTAGTTACATTTCTTAGACGAATTTTCCTCTTTAGGTTATGAAGTAGAAATTAAGATGGTTTTTTCCCCCCCCTTCCCCCCCCCTTATTTTGGAGACAGTAACTCTGGTGTTGTTTTTTTTTTTTGCTGTCTCCAGGGAGTTATTTAATGTGAAAAGAGAAGTATTTATTTCTTTATATGTTTAAAATATTTATTTTAATAAAAAGAGCCTGACTGGAACGAAACTCTACCTGGTAATGACAGAGGGAGATTTATTCTTTCTTTTTATTTAACTGAAAAAAAGTTGGATGTAGCGATGTGGTTTTTCGCTCCCTCACAATCCCCCAGGAAGAGGATTGGAGCCAGGATGAGTATCGGAGCACAAAAGCCACGAAGCGATGGTCACAACGTGCTGAAGGGGCAATCGGGGTGTCGTTCAGCGGCAAGATGAGCAAGCAGCATCCCGAAAATCCGCCCCTGGAGAGGGGTTAGTGGTGTACGGACGCTCTCTGTGTTCTGTAAACCCCCCATGGGGAGCCCCTGCTGCCCCCTTGGCAGTGCCCGGGTGGCTGTGACTGCTGAAAGCCTCCGTGTGTGAGGCGGTGGGGACATTGTCCAGGTACCACTGTCCCCTCTGCCTACAGCGTCACGGGGTGGGCTCTGGCCCTTCGGCATGTCCATATGTGCCCACCAGCTCCCCCGAGACCACCCCAGGGGGCAGAATCATCCCGCTTTGGGCCAGCCGTGTTGTGCAGGAGCTGGGCCTCGCTTCTCGTTAGGGAATGGCCTTTGGGAGGTGACGAGCTTGCGCTTTCCCGTGCTGCCGGGAGAGCGTGGGTAGAGCCACAGCGCGAGTGACACCGCTGCTGCCCTCAGCGGGGCTGGAGGAGATGTTCCTCCTCTGGCTTTGCACACTTGGCATGCTGCCATGTGTCCTGTGACATGGTCCTTGTGCATAGGGTGGCCGTGGTGGGGGCTCAGCCCCATCCTTACAGTGCTGGGGAGCACGGGGCTACCGGGCACAGAGTCCCTCCCCCAGTGAGGTGCTTTGGTGCGTTGAGGTGTTAGATGGGGTGGCACAGCCCCTGCCCGCCCCGGGAGGGGGGACACCACCTCTCCAGTGGCACTGGATGGGTGGGAGGGAGGGAGGGAGCAGAGCTGTGGGAGCCATGGAGAAAGGCGTGGGGGTGTCCCTCATCGTGGCAGCCCCCAGCAGCCCTACCCCGCCACCCAGCCACCCCAAGGGACATCCAAGCCCCATCTTGGTCCTCTCCCCGTTGGGTGACGCCCTTCCACCCACCCCAGAGGTGCGCTCCTCTCCTGCGGGGGGGACGCCCAGCGCTCGCCTGGCTAGAGAAGCACCGCGGGGGGTTGGTTAGGGGGCATCTGAGCTTCCCCATTACACGGGCCTAATTACTGTGCTGTTAATAACCATTAATAACCACTTTGGCTCTGCTAACCAACTGCGGCGAGGCCCCCACCCTGCTTTAGCACAGGCTTCCTGATGCCAACGCCTCCCCGAGCCACTGGGTAAAGCGAGGCCTGGCAAGAAACCACCACCACCCCCAAAAAAACCCACACCACATCCCTCACTCCCCACCCACCCCTTCTCCCCCCATCACAGCCATGGGGCAAACTCCAACCACCACCACACCCCAATCTCAGCTCGGCCGTGACCCCCCCCGAGACACTGGAAAGAGAGCAACGGAGAGCGAGCTCAGGCTCGTGTGAGCTGGAGAGATTTCTCTTTGGTTTTTGATGTTGTCGTTGGGTGGGATTTGGTTGGTTGTTTTTCACAGAACACTTTGCAGCAGAGGACAATAACGTGGTGTCGCAGCCCCCGGGGTCGGCGCTGGCACCGCCACCTCCCCCCACGGCCCCCCCCCCTCCCGCGGCTCCTGTCCCTCCTCCTGCCCGGCGGCTGTTCCCACTTTTCCTTCTTTGGTTTGTTTGTTTGTTTTTTTTTTTTTCTTTTCTACCTTTCTTTTTTAATATGTGGGGGTTTTTTCCGTTTTCCCTTTTTCTTCTTTCTCCCTTTTGTTTTTTGCTTCCCCCTCCTTTTTTCCCCTTTTTTCTTTTTCCCTTTTTTTTTGCTTTCCCACCCTTTTTTCTGTTTTCCCTTCCCCCCTGTTTTTCTTTTTCTTTGTTCACTTTTTCCCCTTTTTTCTCTTTTTCCTTTTTTTTTCCTTTTCCCTCCCTTTTTCTCTGTTTCTCCCTTTTTTTCCCTGTTTTTGTTTTTCTCTTTTTTCACTTTTTCCCCCGTTTTTCACTTTTTGCCCCTCTTTTCTTTTCCCACTTCCCCCCCCCCTTTTTTTTTTCTCTTTTTAAACAAGCTCTCTCCTGAAGGAGCGGCCCCTGGCTCTCCGCTACCAGAAGGAGCCTACGGAAGAGCTCTGGCACTGACACGGGCAGGAACACCCACTCACACATCGCAACACAGCAGTTAGTTTGGCAACACCCCCACCCCCTGTCACAAGTGAGACCTGCACAGACAAAAGGCTCCTGAGTGAGGGCACTGGGGCAGCCCCACCTTAGAAGCAGCAGAGGAGCAGAGCCGTCCGGAGCCATCAAGAGCACAGGAAGGGCTATTCAGGGCCTCATTGTCTGCGCCGAGTGACCGTCTGCTGAGAACCGCTCTGGCGGCTCAGAGCTCAGCCCCAGCAGCAGTCTGGAGCCAACGGGGAAAAGTACACTGGGAGGAAGACTGGCAGCCTTCCTCCACAACGCCCCGGAGAGAATGACCAGAGTGCTGCCTATCCCCATCGCTTTTCCAACTCGGTTCTTTTTTTTATTAGAAAATTAATTAAAAAAAGCGCTCCAACTCTCAGGTTTCCAAGGCATACAGAATCTCTAAAAGGGAGACACAAGCGTGAGGTGCTGAGGTACCCAAACCTGCCCACGTTAGTCCAACTAAAGGGAGAGCGTCGGGAGGCGAGGGAGGAGGAAGGGGGAGGCTGTGGGATGGAGAGAGCCCTCCCCGTACCCCTCGGCTGTGCATCCTCGCAGCGCCGCGGGCAATGGGGGGCTGTGTGTTTGGGGGGTCTTTGGTTTGCTCCCCTGACCTGCTGGGGGTGGGGAAGGGGGGGTATGTCTGGCGGCGGGGTTACATTTATCGGGCGGTGCTGGGCGGCACGGCGGGAGCCTCCCTTGCTGTGCTGCGAGGCCGGGGCTCCCGGAGCGTGTTTCTGCTCCTGCTGCTTCACCTGCTGGAGCATTTCCCTCATCTTGCGCTGTGCAGTCTTGGGGAGGGGAGGGGAGGGGAAAAGCAAGAGGTGGGGGTCAGGGCACCGCTTCTCCTACCACCACCCACCCCCGAGCATCTCACCGCTCCCAACTTGTCACTCTGGACAAGCCGTAATTAATTCTGGGGGCGTTTTTTGGGTGTTTTGTTTTGTTTTGTTTTTTTAACTTGTCCTTCCTCCATCACTCCTCAAGAGCACCTGAATTTTTTAGGGGGGCTGCCATCCTGCTCGAGTGGACAGGAACCAATGTTATGGAAGCTGCACCCAGGTGGGATGCGGGTGGCTTTGCCAGCGCCAAGGATTCCATTCATACTCTGGATGCTGCTCTGCACGGCATCCAAAACGCTTATTTTTAGCCCAATCGAGCCAATCTTTAATTTCAGTGCTCGCACAGCCGGGGGGAGCTGCCGAAACACCTTCAGTGCATCTTGGGAGCACAGGGACCAACCAAAAGAAGAGCAGCGGGATGCTTGGGTGGTGCTGGGCTCAGCCACCCCGCGCCTTTCCTCGGTGGATGAAAGCGGCCAGGGAAGATCAGGAAAAGCCACGGCCAAACTGTACCTGACTGGCAAAGAAATGCCCAATGATTTTAACAATGACCTCCTCGTTCTCGTCCGGGGTTTGGTCTCGTGGCACATGAACTTCCGCACTGGTTAAGTTTTGCAGTTCATTCACCTGGAGCAAATCACAAGAGGCTTCTGTTGTGGAAGACCCAAAATCCTCCAATGCTGCTGTCACCACGACACCAGGCACCCTGTGTGTCTCCCCCTTCCTTGGGACCAACGAGAACCACCACCAGGACATGGGGGCTGAGGGTCAAGACATTGCTGAAAGCACTGAGCACCCGGGATTTGTCCCCCTGGGGTGGGCAGGGGTGATGGGTGATGGGCAACTCTGCGTCCCCGGGGCACCACCACCTTTGCCTATCACACGGCCGGCGGCGAAGGAAGGCACCTTGATGTGGGCTTCAAGCTTCACTTCTTCTTTCGAGTTAAAGAAGTTTGCCTCTTTCAGCTTCCCAAATATTCACCCCTGGGCCTGGGGAGGAGACGGACAGGAAGGAAAACCATCCGGCAGCACCCGCTGTGCCCCTCCATCCCCAAAGCTGATGATGTCCCCACGTCCAGCAGCATCAAAACCATGGTACCCAGCAAAGAGCTCCCCCGGCGCTGAGGGAGGCCAAGCCAGGCTGGCAGCACAGTGGTGACCACAGGGACGCTCTTGACTTGGCCCTTACTGTCCCCCCCACCCACAGCCTCCACCCAGCGCACCTTGAACTGAGCCTCGGGCAGCCCCATGATGATGACCATCCGCTCGCTGGCCTCGGGACCTTCTGCCGGGGTGATCTGGGGAGGGATGGGGGAGAGGGAGCATGAGCGCAGCCCCCACTTCGGCAAGACCTTCCCTCGGTGGGATGTACCCCCCCAGCGCAGGACAACCCCCCCATGCAGGAGCATCCCCTCCCACCCGAGCCGGGCTGATAACCGGGGTGCTGCAGGCCTGGCCTTCTACTAATGACAGGCCGGAGAGGTGGGCACATGCCAACCTCATGAAGGTCAATGAGGCCCAGTGCAAGGTTCTGCACGTGGGTCGGGGCAATCCCAAGCCCAAATCCAGGCTGGGTGGAGAATGGACGGAGCGCAGCCCTGAGGAGAAGGACCTGGGGGTGCTGATTGATGAGAAGCTCAACATGAGCCGGCAACACATGATCGCAGCCCAGAAAGCCATCCATATCCCAGCCTGCATCAGAAGAAGTGGGCCAGCAAGGCAAGGGATGTGGTTCTGCCCCTCTGCTGCGTTCTGGTGAGACCCCACCTGGAGTACTGCATCCAGCTCTGGAGCCCCCAACATAGGAAAGACATGGACCTGCTGGAGCGGGGCCAGAGGAGGCCATGGAGATGCTGTGAGGGCTGGAGCCCCTCTGCTGGGAGGACAGGCTGAGCGTTGGGGTTGTTCAGCCTGGAGCAGGCACCGGCCAGGTGGCTCCGTACAGACCCGAGAGGTACGCCCAGGAGCTCTATGGTGGGAGAGAAAACGAGGGTCAGTGACGGCCCCAGCGTGCCAGACCTTTCCCCGCCACCCCCAGCCCGACGCAGAGCAGCGTGCCACCACCATGAGCCCGGCAGGGACACAGGGACAACCCTTCAGGCCCTGAAACCCCCCCTCACAGAGCACGGGGGCACCCGAGGGTGCATTGGGGTGAGCTGCGGCCCTGACCCAGCACGACGGGGCTGGGATGCGGATGGGGACACCCAGGTACCCCCAGTTCCTCCCCGCTGCCATGTTTCTGCCTGTGTCCTGCCTTTGTAGGGGAAAACCGGCCCCAACGGCCTTTCAGAGCAGCCAAAACCCCGCAAAGCTGAAACCGTGCTGTGACCACCATCGGTCCCCTGCGCAGAAAGTAGGGGGTTGGCGAGAACCGAGCACCATGTCTGGTTTGGCTCTGATTTCAACCACCGTTTCACTTTTCCAGGTCCAAGAGAAGAGAAAGCCAAGGCTGAGGAAGATGTTCCCCCAAGACCTGGGCTGGGGACAGGGGGGAAAGCAGCAAGGGGTGCGTGCCAGCACTCCAACCCAAGTCAACCCAACCCAAAGCCTCGTCAACTCTTCCATGTCTCAAATCCATCAGAAATCTCCCCTGGCAGTAGACACAACTCTCTCCTGCTCTGCGTTCCAGCAAGTGCAACCAGATGCTACCTGCAAACCACCATTTCTCACGTGGAGAAGGAGCAGACCCAGCTCCCCTGCCCAGGCTGGATGCCGCTTTCGCTCCCAGCCCTCTAGTTAAACCCGCTGCGCCGAGGTTGTGCTCCCTCTCACATTGAGCCCGTGCTCCCCGTGTCCACCCTCTGCTTCTGGCCACGGGCTGCTCCATGGCTCCTACACCAACATGTCCTCTCCTGCCCAGCCAGTCCTCAAGGCCAGCGTGGACACCGCACCTCCTCACTTCCCTCCCTTCACCAGGAGCCTCATTCCTTCTCCTCCATCCTTGCCAGGTCTCTCGAGCTCCACAGTTGAAGCTACAGCCACCGGCCCCAGGTCCTGCTGAGGATGCAGTCAGAAATGACCACTCCACGGTGTGAAACGTAAAGTACTTGGGTGGAAGGAGCAGAGGCCTCACCAGGGTGGCTTCAATAAGGTCCCACAAAGTTTTGGGCTGAAGGGGGTCCCACCAAATGCTGCCCTTTGGGACACCTGCCCAGCTCTTCTCCAGCACACCAACAAACACTCAACCAGACGCTTCCCCAAGGCCGCGCTTGCTCGGGCGGTCGCCGCAGGCAGAGCATCCTCCCGCACAGCCAGACCAACCGACCCTTCTCAGTGCCCTCCGGGGCCACCGCGCACATCACACTCACACGCCCCTCCGCACCACCAGCCTGGCACTCACCCTTCTCCTCTGACGGCTCTGCTGCTGGCGTTCCCAGGAGAAGAAAACAGCACAAGTAAACTTCAGACAACAGCACAAGTGAACTTCAGAACTCAGCTTGGCCACTGCAGTTAAAGACAATAAGAAGAGATTCTTTCAGTATATCAATAGAAAAAGGAAGACTAGGGAAAATGTAGGCCCACTGGCGAATGAGACAGGTGCCCTAGTGGTGGAAGACACAGAGAAGGCAGAGTTACTCAATGCCTTCTTTTCTTCGGTCTTCACTGCTAAAGCTGTCCCTCACGAATCCCATACTCTGAAGGCAAAGGAGAAGGTCTGGAGAGAGGAAGATTTTCCCTCAGTTGAGGAGGACCGGGTCAGAGACCACTTGGCCAAGCTGGACATTCATAAGTCCACGGGCCCTGATGGCATGCACCCCGCGAGTGCTGAGAGAGCTGGCAGATGTTATTGCTGGACCACTCTCCATCGTCTTTGAAAGGTCATGGAGAACAGGAGAGGTGCCTGAGGACTGGAGGAAGGCTGACATCACTCCGATCTTCAAAAAAGGCAAGAAGGAGGACCCAGGGAATTACAAACCAGTTAGTCTCACCTCTGTCCCTGGGAAGGTAATGGAGCGACTCATTCCGGATGTCATCTCCAAACACGTTGAGGAACAGGAAGTTATTGGAAGTGGTCAACATGGATTTACCAAGGGTAAATCATGCTTGGCCAATCTGATAGCTTTCTATGATGTTATAACTGGTTGGCTGAATGAGAGTCGCAGATGTCATCTACCTTGACTTTAGCAAGGCTTTTGACACTGTCTCCCATAACATCCTCATTAGGAAGCTGAGGAAGTATGGGCTAGATGAGGTGACAGTGAGGTGGATTGAGAGTTGGCTGCGGGACAGAACTCAGAGGGTTGTGATCAGCGGCACAGAGTCTAGTTGGAGGCCTGTAACCAGTGGTGTCCCCCAGGGGTCAATACTGGGTCCAATTTTGTTTAATATATTCATTAATGACCTGGATGAGGGGACAGAGTGTATCCTCAGCAAGTTTGCTGATGATACCAAACTGGGTGGAGTGGCTGACACCCCAGAGGGCCGTGCTGCCATCCAGCGTGACCTGGACAGGCTGGAGAGCTGGGCAGAGAAGAACCTAATGAGGTTCAAGAAAAGCAAGTGCAAGGTCCTGCACCTGGGGAGGAAGAATGCAAAGCACCAGTATAGGTTAGGGGTGGACCTGCTGGGAAGGAGCTCAGAGGAGAAGGATTTGGGGGTCATGGTAGAGAGTAAATTATCCATGGCCCAGCAATGTGCCCTTGTTGCCAAAAAGGCCAATGGAATCCTGGGCTGCATAGGGAAGAGTGTGGCCAGTAGGTCAAAGGAGGTCATTCTCCCCCTCTACTCTGCACTGGTGAGGCCACAACTGGAATACTGTGTCCAGTTTTGGGCTCCCCAGTTCAAGAGGGATAGGGAACTGCTGGAGCGAGTCCAGTGAAGGGCAACGAAGATGATGAAGGGATTGGAGCATCTGCCTTATGAGGAAAGGCTGAGAGAGCTGGGACCCTTTAGCCTGGAGAAGAGAAGGCTGAGGGGAGACCTTATTATGGCGTACAAGTATCTAAAGGGTGGGTTGAAGGAGGATGGAGCCAGGCTCTTTTCAATGGTTCCCAGTGACAGGACGAGGGGTAACGGGCACAAGTTAGAACACAGGAAGTTCCGTTCAAATACATGGAAACACTTCTTTACGGTGAGGGTGACAGAGCACTGGCACAGGCTGCCCAGGGAGGTTGTGGAGACCCCTTCTCTGGAGATCTTCAAGACCCGCCTGGATGCAGTCCTGAGTCATGTGCTCTGGGCAATCCTGCTTTAGCAGCGGAGTTGGACTAGATGATCTCTAGAGGTCCCTTCCAACTCTGAAAACTCCATGATTCCAATACAGAATTGCGCAGGCATGAAAAATACCCCGTGATTCAACTTGTTTCACTCGTTTAAGACAAGGCTTGTAGCTGCAAGACAGTTGAGACAATTTAAAACCAGAACTAACCTGCACTCCCCCTTTGACTGGCAGAACTGTCTTTCTCAGTTCTTTGTATTTCTTTCTTCCCTCCGGAGTACATATCAAGATTTTCCTGACTCAAAGAAACAAGAAAGGTCAGTCACAAACACACAGAAAAGCAGACACCCACCAACTTGGGGACTGCACAGGAGCACTCTCATGGTCCTGCCTATATGCACAAAATTACATTAAGGCACCATTCGCCTACACAGCAAGCAATTCCAGCTCAAGGTCCAGCAGCACTCACAGCCACATATCCCACACACCCCTCCCCCCCCTCAGGCCCTCCCCTCCTCAGGCCCCTCGGCCCCGCCCCCGGATGGCTGTGACTGACAGCCCAACACCGGCTCCGCTGATTGGCTCAGCCCTGGCCAATGGCACGGCGAGGGAAGACCCCGTGGTGAACCAGTGGAGGAGGGCTCCCTCACAGCCTGCCCGGGCCTCAGGTACCCGTCGGCGGCCTGAGCCACTCTTCCCCCCAGAAGGGCGCTCCTGGGTAAGATTCGAACACTTCCCCGGGACACTTAGAGATCTCTACAGAGTGGCTTTATAGCTTAGCGCATTTGTAACCGAGCTGCATTACTGACGTCTGTAGTATTCGCACGGGCTTTGCAGATAGTCACTGTCACTGGCAATCCAAAAGAAGTCGTGTCTCTGTTGTTTAAGCAAACAGAGTGTTAAGGAAAACACTCCTGCCCTTTCTCTTCCTGCAGGTTTTGAGAAGAAGAGGCCCCGTGTCCCCAGCCCACACGTGGGGTCTGGGCAGCTCCACGCCTTGTGTTTGAAGCGGGAATTTGGATATTTCAGTTTTCTTCTGCGATCAGGCCTGGTTGTGAAAGGGCCAGTTGTAGCGGTTAGGCTTTGGTGGGCGAGGAACAGCAAATCTTATTGAACTTTTCCTTTTTTTAGGTTTTGTGTAGGGGGCTCGTTGTCTTCACGCCCTCGAGTTCTGCTCCAGGTCAAGCGAAGCCCCATGGAACTGGCCCTAAGGGCGGCGGCGGCCATGGACCAGCGCCCCTTTGGCGTCGAGAAGGTGGTTCATTTCGAGGTGAATCTCCCTTTTTTTTTCAAAAGCGGGGGTCTGGTTTGTAGCGAGGCTTAAAACCCCGGGTTGTGCCTAAATGTGGGGCTGATTTCAACCTCAGGGGCTGCGACTTCTTCCAGCTCCGACTCACTGCCCTGGCCGCACCGTCAGCACACCGGGCTCAGCGTTCTCTTGTATTTTGGAGGTTTTTTTACAGATCGGCAGCAGCCGGGGATATTTAGCAGCTGTGTATTGGTGGCAGAATCCGTGTCATGAAAAGATCTTTGGGGTACAGAGGTGAATAAGTGGGGTTTTTATGTACCTCAAAAATGTTTCTTGTTCCTTTGTACCTGTAAAAAGATGTTCAAATCGATAAGGCTGAAGAAGACGGTAATAATCATAACACCTCTGTTTTGCAGGAGCTTCACTATCATAAAATTACACCCTAGACAGGAATATGTTCTGTTGGTTTGTTTTTTGTTATGAGTCCTTGCAACCTGCTCTCCAGCTGGAAGTGGGAAATGCAAAGGCATTAAAATGATAGATTTGCTAAATATGTTGCAAAGGTCTGTATTACTGGCTTTCCCTGAAGCGGGGAAAATACATCCTGTTTAATTGTTGTTTGCATTTGAAATTCTCTGTGAAATGGATTAAGCAGTGTGGGCTTCTTTTTGTGGGTCTGCCCTTGGGAGGAGAGCGCCTTTAGGAAAAGGCTTTTCTGGAGGGGACGGAGAACTTAATTGCTGATGGCTCTAAAAGCGCGCCCTGTTTGGGTGGCCTGAAAACAAAACCCGTGAAAATCCATGACTGAAAAATAAGACTTTCTCCTAATGATCAGGGCTGGTGTGTCTACTGATTCGCCCATGAATAACAGCTCGTTCCTTACTCGTGGCTGAGGACCCTTGAATTGTTTCCCAAAGCCTAAGGCAGCGAGAAGGGCTGGGGTTGTCAGATCACTGCAAATCAAATAAAAGAGAGCAGTTTGGAGTTGTCTCGTTCCCTCTGTCTTTTCCCAAGAAAGAGGGGTGGAAGAATGGTAGAATTTGTTACACTGAAGGTCAGTAGTAATCCAAAGCTGCAGAGCGAGCTCGGTGCCCGTGGAAGGGGAACTGCTCTCTCAAGTGGAAGTACTTGGTGTCTCGTTGCCTGTGGGACAGAAAGGGACATCAAGAGTCAACCAAACGACTTTCTCGCCTTCAGAGATGAGGCTCTGGAGGTCACAGTTGGTTGTGGAAGTGTGCCTTACTGAGCAACATGCTGCGGCTGGCTCGGGGCCCAAATATCTCCAAAGTTTGGGGTTGGTTTAAGTGCTTTTTGGTTATTAGCTGGATGTCACTCTTCCAAGCGCCTCTTGCGCTCTCCACAGGGGTTTGCTGCTGCCTCCTGCGTTGGGCCGAGGGGACCGGCATCCCTCAGGACAGGGAATTTCTCAGGCGTGGAGGTTAAACCCTGTCGGTGCTGCTTAAAAACTGCTCTGGTGTTACTGTGGCGGTCACAATGTGAAATCTGGTGGCTTAGGGGAGCCTAAGATTTGCATTCCTCGTAACTGCAGGGGATTTTGGGGAGCCTGGGTGGTACAATCCCCTTCCTGCTCCCAGATTCCTGTCGCTGACCCTGCAGTGGGTGGTTGGAAGAATTGATGCCCGCAGCAGCTGAGGGTCGGCATGATCCCGTCATTGCCAGAGCTCTGGAGCCGAGGAATGGGAGCGTGGCCCGTTTCCATCATGGCTTGTGAGGGAAATAATGCGGTTTGATATAGTTGCGGTGTGGAAATGGCGATTCCTCTTTACACGTGTGCTTACAGGGTGCACGCAGGTGTTTCTTAATGCCTGCGAAGCTTTATGAAATTAGTTAATGAGTGTTGCTTTGCTGTGCAAGTGCGAAGTGTTATTTTCATGGAGAAACAAACTCAGATGTTCCCTTTATTTTTCTTTTCTTAAAGGCAGAATGCCTATTTTAAAGCTTTCCTTGCAGGCAGAATAACATCTGCTTCTGAGGATTGTTTCTTTCCCTGCAGGGTGGAAAAATCTACAGCCTTGCTAAGGTCGCAGAGGAAGAAAACTCATCAGTTTTCTAGAGAAAACTGCAGTTTGGAGGGGGGGTGGAGGTCTGCCATAGCGCCTTTTAGCACCTCGTAGGGCACATTTCTTTTCCCTGGGGGCTGAGATGTAACATAGCCTTTTCATGTGGCTGGGTTTTGGTTGTATGAATTAATGGGTGTTTCAGTGAGAACCACAAGACCTAATTTCTGAGTCACCATCCCAAAAATTGTGCAGGGACGGAAGCGGGACACAGAGGTAACCAGAGTGAAATGCTGAAGGCTTTTAAGGATGGAATAAGGAATGGCCGGGCTTGTTCTGGTCACACACTATGACAATAAAAGGCCACAAGTTCCCTGTGGGGAGGTAAAGAACCGACAATTTGAGAGAGCCTTAATGGATTTGCCTCATCGAAAGGTTTCCAGGGGAATATGGGGGTCACTCTCCATCTCATTCCTGGTGAGCTGCCTGCCTGTTAAGACCATCATTGCATTATAATCACAGAGGCAGGCCGTGAATTGAGGTTTGGGAAGCCATTAGCTAATTTTATGGTAATTCTTTTTTTTGTAGAGTGAGTCTGTGACTCGGATCTCTCTGCTGCGGGTGAGACACGTCCTTCCCTCTGCTTTGGCAATGGCCGCTTTCCTTGGGCACAGGGACCGCACAGCCCTCTGCACGTTTCTCAGTAAGTAAATTGTGGCTGTGCCGCTTTCCTGCCCGGCCTGGGGAGCTTGTCCTTTACTGAGTGAGAAAGCAAGTTTTGCCCTGGAAGAAATAAAGAGATTTTTATACTCTCTGTCCTTCTGTGCAGCAGTGCCGTCCCAATGCCGCCTCGGGAGAGGTGCCTTTCCTCCAGCTCTCGAACCATGGCAGGGAAGGGACCTGCTGTCTCATTCAGATGGACGAATTTCATTGTTCTTCGGCAAGCAGTGAAAGTGGTGACAATTGTTACCTGGTCCACCCTGCCCTGGGGGTCTGCCCACTCCTCCCTTTCCCTGTGGGAAGGCTCCGAGGATCTCCCGGGCTATAGGAACAAGCAGGCAGTAAGGATGCTGTGCTGGGAAGCTTTGACTGCCTTTGCTGTCTTCCTCCTGCGGATGGAAAGATCAATCCACAGCACTTTGGAGCTCACCTTCCCCAAAAGCTCAGGTTGCCTTTTGTTATCCAGAAACGATGCATTTTTCCATGCAGGAAACAGGACTATTCAGAAATTCCAGCACAGTATGGAAGAAAAACACATTTGGAGTTTTAATGCAGGTCATTCTTTTTTGGTGTTCTGGTTAAAAATTGACGTCTGTAACTTTGAAACTAATATTTGTATGCTTCTGTCAATGGGTACAATTCACATAGCCGCTCAAAGGAGAAGGGATCTTAACCGCCTCTCTTATTTCAGGCTGTATCATGATGATGCCGGGGTTGATGTCCCGCTGGGGATTTTTCTCAAGTTCTCACCTTTTGCCTCTAAATGAGGGGCAGAGATTTCCCTGCTAGACATGCAGTTAAGTCTACGCAATATGAGCATGGTTGACGGTGATTAAACTATTTTGTTCAGAGGCTCCTGCCTTCCAATGAAAGTCTGGAAAAGTGAAAAAGGATGTGCTTTCTCCTTTGGGATTGCTGTTGTAGCAGAGGGGATGGAAAGAGCCCACCGGGGTTTTGCTCCGTTCCTGGCTTTGGCTTGGAAAAAGCCCCAAACGGCTCAATCCCTGCGGGGCTGACTCTGAGCTGGGTGAGGAGCAGCTGTGCCAGGAGATCCGGAGGGTCCATCTCCACAGCTTACATGTCCAGTGAGCGATTTCACTGAAAGCAGGGAAATTCCAAGAGAATAGGGGGTGGTGTGCGATGATGAGTGCCGTGAGGCTAAAGGATGGTCTCAGCAGAATGATTTTTATCTTGAGCGGATTTTTTTTTATATATCTTTCGGGCAGAATGGACGGGGACTTTGGGTTTTGGCTGATGAAGGATAATCCTAAAATCCACGTTGGGCCATGAGTTCTGGCCCAGCAGTCAGAATAACCGCAACCCCTGGGGAAACGGGGCTGAGAAGCGGGTGCGTGGTTGGTTTGGTGCTGGGGCTCAGCCAGCCCTCGTTGTTGCTGTTGTCCTTCTCCCCATGGCTCAGCCAGTTCTCCCACTGCCCCACAGTGCTGCTGAGGGTAACGGAGGGTTTTTGTTGGCCGGAGGATCCCCCCGTGCTGGCCAGAAATGGCCAGTGCTAGCCCAGGCTGGGCTTGCCACTCAGGCTGACTTCATGATGCTGTTTGCCGGACTCCCGCGTTCTACACAACATTCTGATGCTCTTTTTGGCCTGCGGTCGCAGCTCTTCTTCTGCTGGCCGTCAGTCTCGGAGTAGATCTTGCCATTTCGATCAGGTTTTGAGGAAGTAATACCCAATTTTCTTGCCTGATGGGGCACAAAAGGGCTTGAAGGGCAGCACGGTAACACTGTTGGTGCCGAGACAGGGCTGTGGGAGTTGTTAGAGGGCAGTTGGTGATGCTGTGCTGAGAAATAACTGCCGTACCTGACGCGTCCCTTCCTTTGAAGCGGGTGTGTGCTATCGTGCTGTTCCCAACTTGCCTTCCTCACCTCCTCTGCCTTATCGATTTCAGATACGTCTACATGAGCAGCGACTTTCAGACGGAGATCCAAGATCTGCAGGACAGTTCCCGGTTGGAAGAGGAGGAAGAGGGAGCGTCGCTGGTGTGGAAGCCCTGGGGAGACATCGAAACAAACCTGGATACCTGCTCCAAGATCGTGCCAGGGGAAAGAGCCAACCTCGAGCATGCCTTGCACCACCTGCATGACGCTCTGGTAAGAAGCAGCTGGTTTTGAATTCCTACTGGTCTAGGACAGCCTCTGGCACTGGGAGGAGCTGGGAGTCGCTCCCGAGTTTTCTGTTCTGCAGGCTCAAATTTCTTTGCTAAAGGGGCAGAGTTAAGGTCTCGTGGGGTGACAGACGCCATGTATCAATAGGAGCTTGTTTTATCTCTTGTCAATTCTGTGACAATTGGGAGAATAGAAGTCCTCCTACTCCAAGTGCTGGGAATGAAGGAATATTAGCTAAAACCCGAGGTCTACCCCGGAGAAACGTCCTGTGCTTGACAACTGCACCGTCCCTGGGCGCTCCTTGCAGAGCAAACGCCTCCAGCCTGAACCCGGTGAACCCCTGAGCACGTCTGACTTGCTCCCTCTTCTTCGAAGAAGCGATTTCACATCACTGACGTGTGGCAGAGGACTCGGCGTCTGCTGTGTCTGCACGAGGAGGCTCTACCTGCAGCAGGGATGAGCCCAAAAGGACTCCAGCAGCAAGCAGTCTTCTCCCGGAGGTGGTGGCTGGTGGGGTGCCACAGCTTGGTTCCCAGAGATCTTCACAGGTTCTGGTTTCTTAAAACACATCAGTGTGGATTGAGGAAATATTCCCATCAACTCCTGTGTGGGGAGGTGTCGTTGTTGGGACGGACACGACACTGGACATCAAGTTGCAGCAATCCAATTTCTTTATTTAACAAGCAGTGCTTTTTTATAATCTTTTACCCAGGTGCTTATCTATGCATATATTCAGCATTCTACTTTTGCCCGATACGCTCTCACATCACACGCTGTTCATGCTCTGGTCAAAGCCAGGATGTTTGCCAACCCTTATCCTTTTACTTAGCTCTTCTCAGGACTCCCCAGTCTCTTCAAGGGTCCACGGATATCTGCTCAAGGTCAATGTTAAACTTGCATTCTGATCCCTCGGACCAGCCGAGGTTTCCCACAATTCCCCCTTTTTGTATTTGTGCTACAAATGCCGCCCCCATCACCCACTGCAGGGCCCTTTGCAGTAGGGAGATGAGACATGGCACCATCATTAGCACAACTACAACTATCAACAATATTATTAATCCTGCTTTGACCACTGAAACCAGCCATCCCGAGAGTCCCCAGTTTTGCAAAAGGTGATCAAAAGAGAAGAACCCATCCTCTTCCTTTAATTTTTTCATTCATTCCATTAACTCTTGTATGCGTGCATGAATGGATTGAGAATGGTCTGATAAGTTCATGCAGCACATCCCATCAAAATCTTGACAACCATGACCTTGAGCCAGCAACAAAAAATCTATTGCAGCTCGATTCTGCAGTGTGGCATGTCTGACTGAGTCTACATCTAGTAGTAAACTACTTAAAGCTGAAGATGTAGCATTAGATTGCTTAGCCAGCCAACACCCAAGCTTGTTAAGCATAGCGAGTGCTTTAGCTGACGCCACTCTGGGGCCTAAAAAGGATGCCATGATTATTTCTCCAGGGTTCCAAAATTGTACATTGTCATCGCAGCTATTTTTGAATGCATGAGCACTTCATTTTGGGCACCTATAGTGTTACACAATCATAGATGTATTTGGTGTTAGTAAGGTTAATCTTCCTAAACTACAGGGTCCCCGTTTTATATGAGAGGGGATACCAGGCCATGCTCTATCTCCACAAATGAGAAAGATTCCCGCTGGCAAGCTAAGAGAATGATTAGTAGATTTAGAGATATTAGTTGATGTGTAGTTGCACCAAGCAGATTCATTTCCATAAACAATCAGACTAGAATTAATACATTGAATGTTTGACTGATTTTTGCCACTATAATTAAAATACAAGCAGTAATCCATTTTAACAGAACCCAGTAATTCTAGTTCTTGTGGTTTGAGGTTACTGTATTGCAGATAGGGTACCCAGGCATCCCAATTATCAACTACGTCACCCCCTTTTGTCAAGTGCTTCAGAGACTCTAACTCCGGCACAGGCCAGGTGTCTAAGGGCTGTCCCAGCAGACATGTTGAGAAAGGATTTTCTGGTGATGAGGTTGACAAACAAAGTGTGTCCTGGCCCGTTAAGTTTGCTAGGGTGACCCACACATTAGTCTTTGCTTGTGCGGGCATCCAAAATCCCAAGACAGGAGTAACTAGAGTCACGCATGCCAGGATCAAGTGCAAAGCCTTCATCCTGTGAGTTCATGTGAGGAGTCGTTGTCTGTAGACTTTAGGTATGGACGAATATACCTGGACGGCACCCACTGTGGTCCGTGATCTGTGGAGACACAAGCATAACCTCTTCCCCACGTGATCAAGTCATGTGGACCCAACCACTGTCCTGTCCTGAGGTCTCGCAGCAGCACTTTTGCTCCAGGACCCACCCGTTCCTGGGTCACAAGGGAACCAAAGTGCCGAAGAAGGGGTGGCATCGCAGCAGGAGTATCATCAGCAAGCTGCAAAAGGTTTAATACATATACAGCTTTAGTTAATCGTGCTTCAGGGGTTTCCCCTATCATTCCCCCTTTTTGTTTTTGTAAAAGGCGTTTTAGAGTCCCGTGTGCACGCTCAACAATACTCTGACCCGTGGGTGAGTGGGGGATGCCTGTGACATGTGTCACGCCCCAGAGTTGTAGAAAACAAGCTACCTTTTGCGATACATAAGAAGGACCGTTATCAGTTTTGATCTGCTGTGGGACACCTAAAACAGAAAATGCACGCTATGGCGTAAGGCATCTCGAGCTGATTCTCCAGTGTGAGCAGTGGCTACGAGGGCAGAAGAAAAGGTATTGATTGATACATGTATATACTTCAAACGGCCGAATTCAGTAATATGTGTGACATCAGTTTGCCAAAGCTGTAAAGCACGTAATCCTCATGGATTGGTGCCATAATATACAGGTACATGTTCATCTTGACAATCGGGGCAGGCCGCAATAGTATTGCGGGCTTCAGTATTACTAAGATTAAACAGTATTACTAAGATTAAACTGACGTTTCAAAGCATGATGTCCCTGATGATAAAAACTATGCGATGCTATCGCTTGCTGTTTAACATTGGGCACAGGTCCCAGGGCCACTGCAGACACTAAAGCATCAGCTTGTGCATTGCCTTCTACAATAAATCCTGGTAACTGGGTATGACTTTTAATGTGCATCACATAATATTCCTGCTGTCGCCTCTGCATTGTTATCCATAACAGTTTCAATACATCAAACAGTAATTCATTAGTTACATTACCTAAAACAGCTTTATGTACCAGAGTGGCCACATAAGCTGAATCTGTCACAATGTTGACTGGGCCGGGGAAACTCTGAAACACCATGGTCATCGCTCGTAGTTCTACGACTTGGGGCGAACCTTCTTGATGTTCAATCTTATGTCGCCATTGTGTTCCTTGTCTCCAGACAATGGCAGCTTTTCCAGTTTTTCCTGACCCATCTGTGAACACCGTGGGGCCCTCCACTGGGTTTCTACGACTGAGATTTTTTTTTTTCCCAAAGGTTATTTGTATGCCCAATTTAATCAGTGAAGGTAAATGGTCAACGCTTTTGCTACAGACCATTGACAAATTGTAGGCGAGTTTTTCATACCTTGTGGCAACACTTTCCACTGATACCTTTTGGTAGGCTCCATGTTATTCACAGAGGGAACAGTAAATGCAAATTTTTCTTTGTCTTGTTCTGCCAGAGGGGTGGTAAAAAAAAATTTTTTTTAAATCTAGTACAACAATTTCCCACCCCGTAGGTATCATAGTAGGCGAAGGTAGTCCCGGTTGTAGTGCTCCCATTGTTGCCATGACATCATTAATCTTTCTCAAATCATGCAACAATCTCCATTTCCCCGATTTCTTTTTGATAACAAATACTGGGGTATTCCAAGGGCTATGTGAGGCCTCTATGTGTCCTGCAACAAGTTGTTCCATTACCAGAGACTGCATGGCCGTTAATTTCTCTTGGCCAAGGGGCCACTGATCAACCCACACCGGTTTTTCTGTTAGCCATTTTAGGGCTAAAGTGGGTCGAGAAACACCCTGCAATACAGTGGTCCCGACTAAAAATCCGTAGTTATGCGAACTCCCCATTGGCCTAAGCAGTCCCTTCCCCATAGGTTTAAAGGAGTTGAGGTCACATATGGCCGCACTGTAGCCCTTTGCCCTTCTGAGTTTACAATCACAATAGGGTTAGTGGACATATAACTGTTGGCAACTCCTCCGAGTCCTGCCCCTCCCAAGGCATTGGAGGTTAATGGCCAAGCAACAGGCCACTCCCGTAAAGAGATGATCGTCACATCTGCTCCAGTGTCTAATAATCCAGTCAGTCGGATCTTCTTGGGGGTGGCATCATTAAGTTCAAGAACACAATGCATTTGTGGGCATTGATTAGATACTCTCTGCACCCAATAGACTTGTGGCTTTCTGTAGAGCCAAAACCACCATTACCACGTGTAACGTTGTTCGTTCGTGGAACACAACTTTGAAATGGGATTAACTGAGCAAGTCGAGTTCCCTTCTCAATAGTCACAGGTGGTGTAGCTGTTGATACCATGGCACATATTTGTCCTGTGTAATCAGCATCAATCACTCCAACATGTACCATGAGGCCTTGTAAGGTGGTACTAGATCTTCCTATCAGTAAGGCACTTAAACCTTTGCCAATTGGTCCCTAAGCGTCCTGGGGCACCTTGTGTACCTCTTTCGTACCTATTGTCACTGCGTCGGCAGTGGATACATCCATCCCGGCTGCCCTTCTTGTCTCTCCTGATAGCCTGTCACAGAGGGTTGCTCTTGCACTACTCCCAGGAACGGATTGTTGAGGCGGGGTATTTGTGTCTGCGCACACCCTTTCGTGCTCTTCTTGCCGTTTCCCGGTGGTATAGGTTGCCCATTAAAGTGATATTTTGAGTGACATTGCTTAGCAATATGTCCCATTCTTCCACATCGATGACACATCATGCTTGCAGCACCTCCTGTACTCTGCTTTTGAGGGCCAGTTCTCTGTGGCTTCTTTCTAGGGCACTCTGCTTTTACATGGCCCGACTGACCACACCCATAACATTTTAGGCTTTGCACACGCACTACTGCCGTTGCTGTTGCAAGTGCAGTCATTTTATGTTCCATAGACCCAACTTTAGCACATGCGGTTATCATGGCCTCTAAGGTGGGATCACCTGGCAAAGCTTCAATTATTTTTTGGCAGTCCGCGTTCGCGTTACCTCGGGCTAGCTGTTTCAGTAGCATCTCACGGAGGTGAGTGCCAAACACCTGTCGCTCAATGGCTGCCTGCAGTTTCTCAACAAACGGAAGAAATGCTTCACGAGTACCTTGCTTAATAGTGGTATATTTCTGTTTTGGCTCTGCCAACTCGGCAGTAGGGATTAATGATTCAATTCCTACTTGCTTCACTTGTTCTAACACAAGGGGGGGCCATTGCGCCTGGTGCTGTGGATTATTAAATTGACCCGTCCCTGTTAATACTTCAGCGCCATTACCATAGCGAGGGTCCCCTTGCGGAAACTGTAAGTTAGCCACAGCTTGTGCCTCAGCTCTTTGTTGCCAAATGCTTCTAAAAACTGTTAACTGCACCGGCTGAAAAATAATCTGAGCGAGGTGTTGAATATCATAAGGAGTCATCGCTTCTAAGGACAGCAATCTTATGAGTTGCATTACTGCAGGAGAGTTAGGGCCGTCCTGAGCAACAGCTTTCTGCAAATCCTGAATCACTTTCCAGGAATAGGGCATATGTTCATGGGGCTGCCCTGATGCAGGGTCATTGTATACTACAGGAAAAGCAGCAGGCTCGGCAATTTCAGTACTAGGAGACTCGGCATGAGAAAGTGAAACAGGTATTTTCTCTGACAAGTCCCATTCACCCAATGCCATCACTTTTTGCTTCACCTCCCTCCAAAATCGGACAGGGTTTCGGGGTTTAACCGTCACTTGAACTGGTGGTAAGTCCCAAGTTCGGGGATACTTTGAACAACAGAGAGGACCCCCTTGTTCTATTTGCGATTTTACATCAGTTGGAGAAGGCCAAGGGGGAGGTGGGGCAGAAGGGACAGAAACTGGAGGAGAATTGCCCCAGTCGATCAAATTGCTTTCCTCCTCATTGTCCGATTCAGGGGGCAAAGGTGGATAAGGGAACGGTGGATTAGGAGGTTCACAAGGGATGAGCACCTCCTCCAGAGGGGTCTTTTGGACCTCTTCACTGCTTTTGATTTGGTCTCTAGGCAATACAAATCCCGATCGGTTAGCACCTTCACTTGCAGCTTGGTCGCGAGGTAATACATATTTATATTGTTTATCTTTTGTGTTCATCGGGAGCAGTCCTTTGTTTTCCCGAGCAGCAATCTCCTGCCCCTTTAAATCATCAACACGAGGTTTAGAGACAAACAACGCAGGGGCTGTGGACAGCTGTTCACTCCCTCCTGCTAAATCTCTCTGCTCCTTAAAGTTCTTTATTGTCTCTAATAAAAGTCGCCACGTAGCTAACACCACAGCAGCCGTTTTTGAGCTGCGCGTAGCTTCCTCAAATAAAGTCTGCCCTAGCTTTGTCCATTGTGTCATACTAAATGCTGTAACCGATGTTACTTTTACTCCCCGTTCTTTTCCCCACAATAGCATTTTTCGTGAAGTCACTTCAGGGAGGATTACACCTTGCCGTTTCAACAACAGCGTCCATGTGGAGAGTATAGTCTGCTCCTCCTTAGTTAACTTCCCTCCCATGTCCCCGGTGGCTCACCTACTACAGGTGTCTTCTTAAATATGATCCGGATCCATTAACAGCTCTGCCCGCTGTCCTCAGCTTCACTGGGCTCCGTCCCCACGACTATTTCCAGTCGTCTTCTTCCTTAAAATCACGTCGGGGTCACCAGTTGTTGTTGTTGGGACGGACACGACACTGGACATCAAGTTGCAGCAATCCAATTTCTTTATTTAACAAGCAGTGCTTTTTTATATTCTCTTACCCAGGTGCTTATCTATGCATATATTCAGCATTCTACTTTTGCCCGATACGCTCTCACATCACACGCTGTTCATGCTCTGGTCAGAGCCAGGATGTTTGCCAACCCTTATCTTTTTACTTAGCTCTTCTCAGGACTCCCCAGTCTCTTCAAGGGTCCACGGATATCTGCTCAAGGTCAATGTTAAACTCGCATTCTGATCCCTCGGACCAGCCGAGGTTTCCCACAATACTGTTCTATGTAAAGCAGATTTGAGTAGGATGATGTGCTGATAAAAATTGGGAATGGAAAATCTGTCCCAATTTTGAATAATACAGACAAGTGAAGTCACAGTTTTTCGACTGATCGTTTTTGCCAGCCCAAATTGTTAAATAGAATTGGGCAACATTATTTTCTTCTCATTTCTACATTTAAAATGTTTGTTATTAACATAGTTTTGATAAGCTATTTCTGGCAAGTATTTCAATATATTTAGACTATAAACAAGGAAATCAGTAACAATATATGAATATCGCTTTTAAGATATATCTTCATTTATAACTACGTACATTCCGAGAAAAGGATAGAGATGAGAAAAAATTCTAGAATGAAATCTCTCTTTATACCCATATTTATAGAAAGCTTTCGAAGTGGACTGTTTATCTAAGTTTTTGTGAGCCTTAGTGAATCATCTATTTGGTTTTGTGGTGTTCTTTGCATATTTTTATTCATTCCCATTATAAACTTCATGTAATTATAAGAAGAGCAGAGTCTTTGCATTGTTCTCATTTCTCAGGGTGCTCTTGAGTACAGATGACTCTGTGAGACTTCTTTCCTATAGGAGGTGATTGCTCTGTGGCAGAGAGGAACACATGTGTTGAAGGGAAAAGATGCGAGGCACTACCTCGGGAAAGAGAAGCAATTGCATCAAAGTATCCCAATGTGAAAGGTACCTAATTATGATGTATTTCATAATTTTTAGATGAGATTACTTTTCTTTGCCTGCAAATGCGCTGGACACTATACACTCTCCATAAAACCAATCTGAAGTGAAATTTTCTTTCATTGCAAGAGGCAGAAGTTGTTCTATGTTATGGAGCAGTTCTGCTTCTTTTAGCCAGTCTGCACCCTCTGTTAAATTCAATGTGAGCAGGATCAGTCCCTGAATTCCCAAAAGCTTTGACGTCCACATGTTTGAGCATGTGATGTGCTGTGCATTTTCCACTTCCATCGGGTGAAACAGATTTGCATGTAGTTGATATCTCACAGAACATGGGCCTTACAGAACCAGTCAGACTACGGTCGAGGAAAGAGCATAACCCTCGATAAAGTGCACTTAGAAGCTAGTCACATACAGCAAATTAAAATACTGACACCTAAGTACCTTGGTGGATAGGCTTCATCCTTTTCACAAGAGAATTCTAGAGTAGATTTGGCAGTGTATAAAATGTATCAATCTGATTACTGCAGGTAAATTTTCACCTGATATTACTTTGCAGTTTTGGAGCAAAAAGAAAAAAAGGACAGAGTTTGGCTTTCAGCCACCCCATAAACTGAAGCAGAAGTCCACAATTTCTGCTGCATTGTGGCCTGAACTGAGAGGAACTAACTGCTTAATTTACATTAGCAGGAGAAAAGGAAGAACAGGCAGAGTAGCAGGGGCCGGGTGAAGAGCACTGTGGCTACTTTATAGTGCCACTTGCTTTGTGAGGTTCCGTTTGTAGTTCGAAGTGGGCTTACCTCTGCCACCAGTAGCCTCATCATTGGCAGTATTTTGTTATGTTCACAAACTGCCAGGATGTGTCTAGATGCTACAGATAGAAGAAGTAATTCATAGTTCAGCCAGGGGGTGTCCTTTGGCATGCGTTGGTCTCCATGGGCTCAACCATGGATGTTCCAGAGGTCCGCATGCCACCGATACAGTGCAGAGAAAGGATGTACCTGGGCAGGTGGTCAGCACTGAGAGGAGCGGAGTGGATGAGGCGTTTGTGTTCACAGCTGCTGTTGAGAGAGTCTGAAAAGACAGATACGTTCCGAGAAAGGGATAGAGATGTTTCCCCAAAGCGCTTCTTTAATTGAATTCTCTGAGGCACATCACAGGTACTATGACGGCACCCATCTTGAAAATGCCATACATTCAATCAGATAGGGTTCCCAAATGCCATTCATGAAAAGTGAGAGGCTAAAGAACGAGCAGGTTATTTGTAGCTGGTTCTTTACTTTGGAGCCATAGTCTTCTTTAACCTGTGTATTGACCTATATTTTCTTAGAGAGCGTGGGAGGTATGCATCAGGTGCTTGAGGTACACCAGACAGCATCCAGGTAACTAACAATAGAGAAAGAAGAATATAGACGGAGAGGTTCAAGGACATTGCACTGAACACATCATTAGCTCATAGGGGTGGGAGGAAGAGGACGGCAGTGCCGTTCCCTGTGCTTACACACAAGCAGCTCAAACATTCTTTCTGTTGCCTTTCCAGGCAATGGTAATACAATTCCTACAAACATGAGCAGCACAAAAAGAGAAGGAGAATGTTCCGGAAGGAGAGTACCCACAGAGAGTCTTCCCAGAACAGACCACAGATCCTTTGAAAATGGAGGTAATATACTTAAGCATCACTTCTCATTGCTGAACATCACGTGGTAAATAACTGAATAGGCACACATTAAACTTCATCATTTTGTATTTGAGTTATTCTTTTTTCTTTACATTCTAGAGACTCTTTCTCATGCTGCTTCATTAATTATAACAATCCAAAACACCATTTATGATTCTGCTTGTTTTAGGATTATAGTAAAAAAGGAATCCTCTATGCTGATTCCAATCGATTTGTTTTCTGCTTAATCTTGGAAAAGAAAATGGTTCTGTGGAGCTATAAAAAAGACCTGTCTATAGTATAATACCCTTATTCACTAGATATGTTGACGTCAGAGGTAAAGGTACTATATGAAGGTTGAATCTTTCGCCATACAATGGTATTTTTGCAATGTTGTTTGTCACCAATGCCAATTTGTCAGCAATGCCCGTTCAGCTGTTAGAATTATGCGTGGGCCCATGCTGGAAACTGTATCACTGAGGATTTAAATTATCCTTTAATAAAGTGAAGTTGTTTTCATCCCATGTCATTTTAGTTTTGCAGCTTGCAGGGCAACACACAGCTGAGCTGATACAACCGAGACAGAGGCAAAGCACACCTCGTGGGCAAGGGATGAGCAATAAGCACTGGTAGACAGGAACATATTAAGGCTCCTGTTTTATTGCTAAGCGAGTTTTCTTGTAAGGACATGCGGCTCAAGCTCACAAGTTGTCACCTTGCACTTTGGAGTCCGTTTGCATTGGCTTCCATTCAGGTGTTACACTGACTTTGGAAAAGGTTTTGTTCCCCCTGTGACACACATATAAATTGCATGCCACTTTTGATTCTCAGTTATTACAAACACATATTTGGTTTAAAGCAAATGTTTGTAGTTTTAAATGGTAAACCCTAAATGCAATATTCATGAAGATTTTCTAATTCATAATGAGAAGCACTCTGAGCCAGCACTGATCTAAGCAATGGTAGGAGTTCAAAGTAATGTTGATCTTTGTGTTTATAGTCAGCTTTTGAGTTTGCTTTCAAGATTTTGCAACCGGGAACTCTGCTAGAGGCAATATAGCAACTTTTGCTTTCTTTTGGCGGAATGAGACTTTTAGAATAATTAACACGTGAAAACGTGATCCACCCAAGAAGGCTTCATAAAGTGGGACATTAGGTTTTCAAAACACCGTAGCATTTCTCATAAGAAAATTTTGTATGCTTCTTAAAAAAGTAAATATGTGTTATTTTAATCCCTCAGAAACAAACCACACTGAGCTGGTAAAGAACAGTCACTGTAAAGAAGTAAAAGAAAAGAAATGGATTTCTGCGGAGCCAAGAAACTCACCTAATGCAGTAACAGGCAAAGGTATTTGGAGAAAACAGTTGGCTTATTCCTTTTCATTGACTAAACTGTTAGATGATTTAGCACCACCTAGTTAATTTCTGTTCTCAGGGTCAAAGATGGACAGTCCATATTTGGATTGGACTAACAACAAAGAACATTTATTTAATCTTGTCTTCCAGCCTCCAGTCTCCTGCAATGTGTCAAATTTTGAGTAACAGCACAACGTTATTGTTTAAGGGTTTTTTTTTTCCCCTTTTAGGATATCATGTTTCAGACCCCAAAGTAAAACCACATCACCAAGAGAGAGGTCAACGTAAAGATGATGAAACTGCTTCTTCTGCACCTTAGTGAGGGAAACTGGAAGAAAGGCTTATTTCAATTCTTCAGAACCTCGAAGAGCAGCACATGTAGTGTACCCTACTGTCACCGTCACCCCAAAACCAAAGTTCAGTGGACCTACAGGTGGGTTCCTGCTTGCACGAGATTCTCAAAATGCCTCAAATATATCTGTCTGTATTGTGCTGCTTTTGATTTTGCCCCTGCAGGTGACTTTTAAGTTATTTCTGCCTAAATACGGGCAAGAGTAAATTTGATCCATCACAATTTTCAGACGCAGATTGCAGCGGTATGCATCGGGAGAAATGTAAAGCTTTATAAAGCTTTACAGTTAGTCAGACAGTTCATGAACAATAATTTAGCCACCTTCATAGCAGGAATTCATGTCTCTGCCAACAAAAAAAGGATGAATGCAATGATTTGCCGATGTGCACTAACATACTCATCCCCAATTTTTACAGCATCTTTTATGAGATTTACTCTTTTGAAATATGCAATAAGCTGTGGATTAGTCCACATTTAACTTCTCATTTTAATTGATATCTAAATATCGATAGCAATAGTACTAGTTTTGCAGTAAAATTTCCGTTTCCTCTCAAGAAATGTTTCTTGTTCAACTTTTTTCCTCCCAGCAGGGGACGAAAGAATGCTTGCTTTGCATGGTATTTTTCCACAGCTAGGATTTCTCTGGAGTCTTTATTATGATGGATTTGTGACTGTTTTCATTATTTAGGATTATTTTTCATCTTGAATAAACAAGGGCTCGGGTCTTACTCAAATTTCTGTTATTGATTTAAATGTACTCTAAATGTTTGTGATTTATACTGTTGTTTTTTTCACATGATTTATGTTGGATGGAGGACTGAATTCATTCTTCCTGCCATTCATGCAGCCGTTGGGGAAAAAGAGCGGCCTGGCTGAACAGGGAGCTAGGGTTGCAACTTAGGGAAATAAAGAGGATTTATGGACTTTGGAAGGAAGGGCAGGCCGCTCAAGAAGACTACAAAGAGGTAGTGAGGCTATGTAGGGAAAAAGTAAGGAGGACCAAAGCCCAGCTGGAAGTAAACTTGGCTTCTGTTGTCAAGAAAAAAAGTTTCTATAAATATATTAGCGTTAAAAAGAGGACTAATCTCTCTCCTCTAGTAGATGGGGCCGGTAACATAGTGACCAAGGATGAGGAACAGGCTGAGGTACTTAATGCTGCCTTTGCCTCAGTCTTCAGCAGTAGGACCAGTCGTTCCCTGAGTACCCAGAACCCTGAGCGAGAAGACAGGGATGGGAAGCAGAACGAAGACCCTGTAATCCAAAGGGAAATGGTGAGGGACCTGCTTCAGCACCTGGAGGTACACAAATCAATGGGGCCGGATGGGATCCACTCAAGGGTACTGAAGGAGCTGGTGGAAGCGCTCACCAGGTCACTTTGCATCATTTATGAGCAGTGCGGGATAACTGGGGAGGTCCAAGCTGACTGGAGGTTGGCAAACGTGACACCCATCCACAAGAAGGGCCGGAAGGAGGATATATGGAACTACAGGCCAGTCAGTCTGACCTCGGTGCCTGGGAAGGTCATGGAACAGGTCATCCTCAGTGCCATTACACGGCACATGCCAGAGAACGGGGTGATCAGGCCCAGTCAGCATGGGTTTGTGAAAGGCAGGTCATGCCTGACAAACCTGATCTCCTCCTATGATAAGATGACCCACTTAGTGGATGAGGGAAAAGCTGTGGATGGTATTGACCTGGATGTTTGCAAAGCTTTTGACGCTGTTTCCCGCAGCATTCTCCTGGCTGCTCATGGCCTGGACAGGTGTCCTCTTCATTGGATCAAACACTGGCTGGATGGCCATGCCCAGAGAGTGGTGGTGAATGGAGTTAAATCCAGTTGGTGTCCGGTCACAAGTGGTGTCCCCCAGGGCTCGGTGCTGGGGCCAGTTCTCTTTAATATCTTTATCAATGATCTGTATGAGGGGATCGAATGCACTGTCAGTAAGTTCACAGATGACACCAAGTTAAGCAGGAGTGTTGATTCCCAGGAGGATAGGGAAGCTCTACAGAGAGACTTAGATTGGATCATTGGGCCAACATCAATGGTATGAGTTTCAACAAGGGCAAGTGCCAGTTTCTGCACTTGGGCCACAATAACCCCATGCAGCGCTACAGGCCTGGGGAAGTGTGGCTGGAAAGCTGCCCGGCAGAAAAGGACCTGGGGGTGTTGGTGGACAGCTGGCTGAACATGAGCTGGCAGTGTGCCCAGGTGGCCAAAAAGGCCAACGGCTTCCTGGCCTGTATCAGGAATAGTGTGGTGAGCAGGACTAGGGAAGTGATCATCCCCCTGTACTCGGCACTGGTGAGGCCCCACCTTGAGTTTTGGGCCCCTCACTACAAGAAGGACATTGAGGTGTTGAAGCGTGTCCAGAGAAGGGCTACAAAGCTGATGAGGGGTCTGGAGGACAAATCTTATGAGGAACGACTGAGGGAGCTGGGGTTGTTTAGCCTGGAGAAAAGGAGGCTGAGGGGAGACCTTATCACCCTATACAACTACCTGAAAGGAGGGTGTAGAGAGGTGGGAGCTGACCTCTTCTCCCTGGTGAAAACTGATAGGACGAGAGGAAATGGATTCAAGTTATGTCAGGTGAGGTTTAGATTGGATATTAGGAAACATTTTTTTCACTGAAAGGGTTGTTAAACATTGGAATAGGCTGCCCAGGGAGGTGGTGGATTCGCCATCCCTGGAGGTGTTTAAAAACAGGGTAGATGTGGTAGTCGGGGACATGGTTTAGAAGTGGTTTTGTCAGGGCAGGTTAATGGTTGGACTTGATGATCTTAAAGGAGCCTTGAAACTTCAGCGATTCTACGATTCTATGATATTTTCCTTCATCTTTTTTCCGTTTCCTCTTGATAGTATGTACTATGTTCCTTTGTGCTGTTCTCCAGGTGGCCTTCCTTTGAGGTGTTTACCTGTGTTTCCCCATTGGCTCCTATTGCCTCAGGAGCCCCTGGCTCCTCTTCATAAGACTACGAGTGTGCTGCAGTATACCCAGCACATCTTGGAGCAAGAGGCTGAGGGCCCTCGCTCGCGCCCCATCCCTCATACCTTGGAGTGTCGTCCCTTGGCTTGTCACAGCCATCCTGATAACACCCCGCGAGTGTCCCTGCACTGGCCCAGCCTTTCCTGCCTCAGAAAAGCTCCAGAAAGGCCCGGTTTGCTGCCAAAAAGGGGTTCCGCTGCGGCCGTGTCTGTACCAGCACTGCTCATTTCAGCGAGTCGGCATGGCGTGTCATAGACGGATGAAGAAGTGGACTAAACCAGAGTTGTTCCTGGGCCTTATCTCCAGAGCTGTGGACAGGTGTCACCAGAGAACTCCAGAGAGACCTCTAGTCAGAAGCAAACACCTTGAGTTCCTGAAATTCCCCCAGGAAAGGGTAGCCTGTCATATCTGGGCATGTTGAGCCTAACTAACCCCACGGCAAGGGGTTGTGTGCTCTTTCTGTGAGTGCCCATACTGCTTTCAGTGCAGTTTCCACTTCCCCCGTGTCGGCGCCAGGCAGCTGGTGCTGCCGTGCCCACCACATAGGCATGACATTGGGTCTGGTGTGAGTCAGAGACTGTGCCTAAGAGGCACTGCGGACAAGGGCATCCTGTAGAAGAGCAACGTCCAACACTCAGAAAGAGAAAATGGACGCAGGCCTTTTCCTTTTTACTGCAATATGGATGAATTCAAAGTTCGTGTGCTGCACAATAACATTGCAAATACGAAAAGTGCATTGATTTGTTTTAATACTTAGAAATCTTGTTAAACGAATTCAAGTTTGATTTGGCTTACACTACCCAGGGCTAATAATATCCTATTCTGGACACTGACAAAGGCTCTATCAAGATAAAGTGTTGTATCTTACTTTCTCTGGCATGAAATACAACAAATCAGATCTGCAGGAGTGTTATTGAAATGGGTTTGCTAGGATACACATGCTGCTCCTAGGCAAGCAAGAGATGCGGAAGAATAACAGCAAGTGGAATAACAGAAAATGCCCACGCTTCATCTTATTTCTTTGATATTTTTAATATAATGCACAGAATCCTGATTGTATATAGAGCTGCAAATTGGTCAGCTTGAACAACACAAATAGACTTACCATTTTTCATCATTTTTATTTTCAGTCCGTTGCATTTCCTGGCTCTCAGAAAATGCTATCCCTGTACTGGAATGGTTTTGCTGCAAATATTATGGGTAGATATAAATTCCTAAGGAAAAGAATATCTTTTCTGATTTTCTTCTAATTAAGTGCAAATTATTTTTGTGAACTTGATATTCTTTCTCAAAATCTACATTTTGTACTTAGTAAAGAGAATTGTGATTCAGAAAATTGATAGCAAAAGAATGTCTACAAGCCAAAAAAAGGTAATCTTAGCATTGCTAAATCCTCCAAAACTGATGCCATGAGGAGGGATACAGGCCTCCCTATTATTCAGCATGTTTAAACGAGTTTCACAGGTGGGGTCCTGAACTCACTCACTTCAGCCCAGGTATTACTGATCGTGTGTTTCCCTAAGCTGTAAATATCTTAAAAGGTATTGGAAGAAAGAAGGTTTCTGCCTCAAATTAATCTATCCACCAGCTGGAAGAGACAGCCAGCCTTTTTAAAATAGCGTAGAATGGTCAAAGTGTTCCTCTTTTCAAAAGGCCTTATTCAGCACTGCCTCATCTGTCCAGTCAGAGGAGTGAGTGCCCGTGATTCTTCCTACTCTCTGTAGTTGGGAGATGCTCTCGGAAGAGAGCGTCTTTCCTACTTTCTTGTAGTTGGAAGACATCAACCTCCGCAGAAGATTTTTCCTAAAAGGCACAATCTGTCTATTTAATGATTCCTTCAATATAATGATTTAAAAACTGTACCTGCTGGTCTGAACCTGGACTTGATATTCTAGTTCCCTCCTAATAAAATAAATATAATGTTCTTGTCTGCAGATGCCCCATTGCCACAGGGTGTACAAGAAGGGATTCTGCCTCCGGCCCATCACCAAGAATCACTCAGAAATCAAAAGAATATTTTACTACCCATTCACCCTCCACTGATTATAAACCTCAACGACGAGGAGGATGAAGAGGATGACGAAGAGGAAGAGAACTGTAAAGAGTTTTTTCTCTCTTTTACAAGGAAGCAGAATGGGTTTTTTGGACTCCTGCAGTGTATACATCACAACTGATGTATTATAATAACAATTACATTGTTAGAAAAGAGTTGTTGACAAGTTTTGGAAATAGCTTCCAGCTAATCCTCAAAATAGTGGAACTGGTAGTTCCCAGATGTGAGTGAGGCAATGTTTTCTAACCCCTGTGAAATGCCTAGCTGTATATTTCAATGGTGGTACAATTCACTTCTTTTTCATTCAATGAAGTTTAAAATGTGATCCACTATTCAGATGATGTGATCCACCATTCAAAAATTCTCAGAATTTGGGGATGAAACCACAAATTCAGGAGGTACTTCTTTCCCGGGAAACAAACTTTGGAACAGGGGCTCTACACACTCATCACTGAAGGTGAAGTCACAGGTTTGTTTACAAAAGATAGCCGAGTGACCTCAACTTAAATAATTTGTTTGACTGATTTCCTAAACTCTGAAGGCAGTCTCATTTTATTGCAGAAAGTTACTCTCGTGTCTAGCGAAGAGAAACCAGACAAAACTCTTCACTAGATTAACTGCAGTGTCTATATGTATATATTTACATTATTATTTATTCCCTTTTTGTGAACTGTAGTTAAACCGTTGACTGTATCTCACTCAGAGATGAGAGATTCAGAGTGATGGAATGAATTGCACATTCCCAGAGCGTGAGAGAACAACCTACTCTCCTGCATGCACCCTGCAAATGACGGTGTTAGTTCTCAGGCAGCCCCGAGCAGCCTTTCCTTTTCCCGCTGTCCTTTGGGTGAGCGGGCAGGGCTGCCTGTTAGGGCCTCCAAACTCAGTTTCAGTCTGAGTTGGCCACGTTAACTTCAACAACAGAAAGAGCAGGGCTTTGCTCGTCTTAGTAGCCTGAACTGAGACAGATAAGGAGCGCTCATTTCACCAGCTCTGCTGGCAGGCGTTACAGGACAGTAACTTTGGGCAGAGGTTTTGTGACAAGCGCTCCCTGGGGACATGTTTAGTCACAAGATTTCCTTTTGGGTGTAAATGAAGGACTGCTTTGCAAATAAGTACTGAAGATTTTTTTTCACTCATTTTAAATCAACAAACATTAACTTCTTAATAGGTGTTGTAACTGCAATTCCATTGCACTTGGCAATACCTAATATTACGGAATCATTTTTCTGTCCAGAAGCAGAGGTTGCAGTGAGAAAAGAAACACCCATGACAGAAATGAAATTCATTGTGGTATTTGATTATTAAGAATTATTGAAGGCCTTTGTATAGATAACTAGTAATCTTTTAAAAATCTGTCCTATAGATGTTTCTAATTTGGTGCCTAAGACTGCTGCAGATATTGAAGAGGAAAGAGCAATAAAGGAAATGGGCTATAAATCTGGTAAGTATGGAATTAGTCACTCCTTCCTAAACAGCAGTGCTGCCAATATAGTAAACTTTGCATTTTTTTTCCCTCTTGGGACATATTTAGCTGAGTATTACAAGATTCCAACAACAAAACAAAATCAACAAAAACAACCAATCAACAAAAACTGTGTCTTCACCTCAGGAAAATGAGCTATTACCCTTGGAAGCGACCGGGCGAGACTTGCAGAAAGGCAAGTACTTTCCATCTTCTCAGACAATGTTTACCAGTTTTTAAATTACTGTTAGAGGAAGGAACTATGACATCATTTGCCCATCCTCCCCGCTTTTTGAACTTAGTGATGATGAAAGATAGCATATTACAAAGAGGATAGAAACACTTTTAATTTCCCCCCATATATATAGGGGATCAGGCCTAGTACCAGGGGATCAGGCCTAGTTACCAGGGGATGAGGCCTAGTCAGCATGGGTTTATGGAAGGCAGGTCCTGCCAAACGAACCTCATCTCCTTCTATGACAAGATTACCAGAATATTGGACGAGGGAAAGGCTGTTGGTATTGTATACCTGGACTTTCGAAAAGCATTCGATACTGTCCCCCATACAATTCTTGTGGAAAAACTGGCTTCGCATGGCCTGGATGAGCATACGATCCGCTGGATCAAGCACTGGCTGACTGGAAGGTCCCAAAGAGTGGTGCTCAGTGGATTTAAATCCAGCTGGCGGCCGGTCACAAGTGGTGTGCCTCAGGGCTCAGTGTTGGGACCATTTCTGTTCAACGTCTTTATTGATGATCTCGATAAGGACATAGGGTGTATCATCAGCAAGTTTGCAGATGACACCACGTTAAGCAGGAGAGCTGATTCCCAGGAGGATAGGGAAGCTCTACAGAGAGACTTAGATAGATTGGATCATTGGGCCAACATCAATGGTATGAGTTTCAACAAGGGCAAGTGTCAGGTCCTGCACTTGGGCCACAATAACCCCGTGCAGCGCTACAGGCTTGGGGAGGTGTGGCTGGAAAGCTGCCGGGCAGAAAGAGACCTGGGGGTTCTAATTGACAAGGGGCTGAATATGAGCCGGCAGTGCGCCCAGGTGGCCAGGAAAGCCACCGGCATCCTGGCTGGTCTTAGAAATAGCGTGGCCAGCAGAAGTAGGGAGGTGATTGTGCCCCTGTACTCAGCACTGGTGAGGCCACACCTCGAGTATTGTGTCCAGTTTTGGGCACCTCAATACAAGAGAGATATCGAGGTGCTGGAGGGAGTGCAGAGGAGGGCAACGAAGCTGGTGAAGGGCCTAGCAAACAAATCATACGAAGAGCGGTTGAAGGAGCTGGGACTGTTTAGTTTGAGGAGGAGGAGGCTGAGGGCAGACCTCATCACTCTCTACAACTATTTGAAAGGGCACTGTAGAGAGGTTGGTGCTGGTCTCTTCTCACAGGTAATTAATGACAGAACAAGAGGGAATGGCTTCAAGCTCCAACAGGGTAGAGTTAGACTGAACATTAGGAAAGAATTTTTCACAGCAAGAGTGGTCGGGCATTGGAATAGACTGCCCAGGGAGGCGGTTGAGTCACTATCCCTGGATGTGTTTAAGAGACGTTTAGATGTGGTGTTGGGGGATATGGTGTAGGGGAGAACTTTGTAGAGTAGGGTAGATGGTTGGACTCGACGATCCCAAGGGTCTCTTCCAACCTAGACAATTCTATGATTCTATGATTCTATGATTCTACATATATTGTCACACACGTGGTGACTCCCTGTAACAATTGAGTGTAGATGGAAAAGGTGGAAATGGGCTGTTAACCCTTTGTGTACTTTCCTGAGATATACAACATATGTCTTTCATAGAGTTTTTCTTCATGATCAAGATTTGTGTGGTCTAAGTTTAGCCACCCTAAGGTTAGGAATGTAGTTTAAATTTCTCATGTAGGCTCTCTGTTGGAAAGGGAGAGATATAGGCACTCTTTTGGGGCTATTTATTGAATCATAAGACAGTGCCAAAGACAGGTGAGAGGACTCACTTTCCCAGAGGTGCTCCGCGCTCTCTGCTGTCTGTCTTGAGTGTCTACAGGATTAGATGCAGTGATACACCAAACTTTTATATTACTAAATGTAGATTAAATAAATACCCCCTTGAAGTGTCTTGTAAAAGGTAGTAACAAGAGAGTTCCGTTTTGTTTTGAATGTTGGGCTTTATCCAACATAATTAAGGTCAGAGGAAGACAAGCTAATAAATATTTACCTCCCTTAATATGTTTCTCCTTATTCTTGGCCAAGTGGCATGACTGAAGAAAATATAATTAGTTTATTCAATGAATCAGTAACAATATAATTCCACTATAGGAGGGAGAGTTATGTTCTTAACATGACAAGACACCAGAGTAATCAGTAGATTAGGCATGAAGAATTGCCACTGACCTGCCACTTTTAATAAAAAAGAATATTATTGTTTGTTTTGTGTAAATGTGCGGGATAAAATCTTGATAATACTGTATCGTTGTTGGGATGGACACTACACTGGACATCAAGTTGCAGCAATCCAATTTCTTTATTTAACAAGCAGTGCTTTTTTATATTCTCTTACCCAGGTGCTTATCTATGCATATATTCAGCATTCTACTTTTGCCCGATACGCTCTCACATCACACACTGTTCATGCTCTGGTCAAAGCCAGGATGTTTGCCAACCTTTATCTTTTTACTTAGCTCTTCTCAGGACTCCCCAGTCTCTTCAAGGGTACACGGATATCTGCTCAAGGTCAATGTTAAACTCGCATTCTGATCCCTCGGACCAGCCAAGGTTTCCCACAGGATAGAATACCCTGTTGGTCAGTTTTGGGTCACCTGTCCTGTCCGCTCCTCCCTCCAGGTGGGACCCCACTATGCTTTTCCGCTTCCAACCCTCCGACGGGGCAAATAACAAAGCTGGTTGGCCTTGGGGATTATAGCAATAAGTATAAGCAGGAGCCTCTCTGCATCCCATGCCTGGGCATCAGCTGTAAACATTGGTCTGATCTCTCTGAGAGAGTGAACGCTGACGGCACAATATGCAGTTATTTTAGTAGTTAGAAGAGGCCCCGCTAAGAAGCGAAGTTACTGAACGAAATTCGTTCTGTTTTACCTCAAACCAGGACAGTCTCCATCCACAACCTTGGGGGATTCCTCATATACAGGGGTGAAGAGGTGGAGGGTCAGATGTACACATGCGGCACGGGCTGCGTTAACCCCTGTGCCTCCCACTGGAGGAATGATCACAGGCAGACGCACTGTGAACCAAACATCAAACCTTTAATGAATTAAGAAAGAGAGAGAGATGTGGGAGAGGTCTGGGGCTGGAGTGGGTGGGTGCGGGTTGCATGCGATGGGGATGCGTGCTCCACGCCTTCTCTATCAGCCCATGAAGAGAGGCTGGGGGAGCATGGGGCACTTTGGCCCCCAGCATCCCCCAGGGTTCTGGGTCGCTTGGTGGCCATGGTGTTGCCATCAGATGCCCTCCGCTTGTTGCTGCCCATGTGCTGCCTGGAGAGCCCTGGGTGGGTGTTTGGGCACACACTCCATCACAAACCTGGAAAGAAGGAGAAGACACCCACATGACCCATGGCACCACCAGCACTTGCCACTTGCTGCGGCCACCTGCCCGCAGGCAGAGTTAGTCATTGCCATGAAGGCCATTGTCTTCCCAAGTCTACCATATCCCATCCCCAAGGACGGGCCTGGGAAATGGAGTCGCCCAGCAAAGAAGTCCAGGCCACCACGGGAAGAAATGTCATCCAAATTCCTCTGTCTTTCCCCTCAGAGCCGCCTTATTGGAGTGACTGCGGCCTGGGGACATCATCAAGAGTCACCGCCTGGTGTCCCCAGAGGAGGACACACATGGTGGCACAAGGAGGAGATGCTACCTTGGGCATTGGCATCAAAGAGCGGCTACAGCCGCCAATGTACTCACTTGGGAAAGAGGATGACATGGCCAGAGAAGCTCAGTGAGGCCACGGGTACCACTGGGGACACAATCATGTCCAGCAGATGGGGGACCTGCAATGGAGGAACACAAAGATTCAGGACATCCTCAACGTGGTTGAAGCACTCCACACTGGAGGATGCCAAAGACAGCAGGACATCCTCAGTGTGGTTGAGGGTCTCAGTGTTGGAGGAGGCCAAAGATGGCAGGATGTCCTCAGCATGGCTGAGCTACTCAGTGTTGGAGGAGCCCAAAGATGGCAGGACATCCCTCAACGTGGTTGAAACACTTCACACTGGAGGAGGCCAAAGATGGCGGGACATCCTCCACATGGCTGAGGCACTCAAGTGTCGGAGGAGCTTGAGGCAGCAAGTGTTGGCAGGACCGTAACTCTCACCTGGACCGAGTGGCTGAACGTGTCCTGAGGGACCCCACACAAGCAGTGCCAGAACACTGCCGTGGGACCGCACGCACCACAGAGAAACCGAAACGCTCACCTTGAAGGCAACCTTCTCCAAGTTCTCCTTCCCAGACAGCCTCTCCAGGAAGCTGTGGTAGAATTTCACATGCACTTTCGTGCCTTCGATGAGGAGCACCCCCACCTCCCTCAGGATGAGGGCCACATTCTCCCCCTTCCCCAGGCAGTGTGAGAGGAGGGTCGTGGTGCCTTGGATGCAGTCCACCACTTTCTGCCGGGACACAGCGGCTGCCACGGCCACCTTGGAGTACTTGAGGGGCTCCATCTCCTTGTTGCCTGGAAGAACCACAGGAGAAGGATGGAGATGCTCACCCGGTGGCCCGTGTCCTACAGCTTGTGCGTCACAATCATTGCATTGCCCCAAAAAAACTCAAAACCACTCAATTATTGGACTTTGGAGTTGCTTCAGAGAAGATGACCGTGCAGTCAGCCATCTTACCGGGCAGGTAGTCCTTGTTGTCCATCAGGTTGTGGACAACAGCAAGGTTCCTGGCCAGGTGGAACACCGGCTTCTGGATAGTCAGGGTTTCATCTCCAACCTGGACGCGTTCGAGGACAGTGCCGAAGGAGCCAAGGGTGGGAATTCGGATGCCCTGCAAGTGGACGAGAAGGGTGGGAGGGTGAGGACTGGCCAGAGGGAAGATCTGGAGGTGACCTCCCCCGTCCAGGGATGGTGCTTCAGGCTGGATCCTGCCCTCTCCCACCGTTCGGAGGCACGAGCTGAGTGGTGGGGCGAACTTTGGGGAGGAGATGTTGAGTCCTTCCCCTCCTCAGGAGAAAAAAACAGCACTGGAGTTTGGGCAGAACCAGGACAAGGACATCCTGGGGGGGTCTCCAGTGACCTGGATCAGCCCTACCAGAGGTGACACCAACGTTGCACAGGCCCCGTTTGGCCGTCAGTAGGGACTTTTGGGGTGAGATTCCTGTTTTCTCAGGAGTTGAAGGGTGAGAGCAGGCCACGCCCCAGGGGGATCCCACCACCCCTCATGGTGGATGAGGAGGACTCGGGTGTTGCACCACCTTGTGGAGCAGGAGTTGGTCTTGAATGTAGCCAGCCACTGCATCCCAGACGGCCGTTCGCTCTGAAAAAACAAAGAAGAACCAGGTCAGGCCCCTTCTCCACCAGCTCTCAGGTCCACCACAAACATCTCCCCCTTGAGCCTCGACGCGGTGGCAGACGCCAAGTGTCATGGCTGGCTCCGAAATGGTGACAAGGCCTTGAGTTTTGGCTGCCGGAGAGGTGGCTGCGGTTGGCCGTACCTTCAGCGGTGACGCTGGACATAGCGAAGGTGTGCTCCATCCCATCCCAGAAGTCCATCTTGGTCCGCTTCACGCTGGCGGGTCGGTTCTTGGTGGCGACAGCCATGTTGGAGGTCGTCTTACGGACGTTCCTGCAAAGTGTGGGACCCACCACCCGGTGGGCCCTTTTATACCCCCCGCTCTGAGTGGGTGTGCCACGCACCTCTTGTGACATCAGGGTGACATGTTCATTGCTGATTGACTGACCGTGGTGACACGGCAACCGCCAACCTCTGGTGGGGTGGCCATTAGCAGGGAGAGCTTCAAGCAGCTCAGGATGCTCCAAGCCCCGTCCAACCTGACCTCGGACCTTCCAGTCATGGACACACAGACTGGTTTGGCTTGGAGGGGACATTTGAAGGTCCATCTCGTCCAACCTCCCCTGTCATTGGCAGGGACATCTTCTAGTAGAGCAGGTTACTCAACGCCCCATCCAACCGGACCTTGGATACATCCACTCAGACCCACAGAATGGTTTGCATTGGTTGAGTTGGATTTTTGGGTGGTTTGGGTTCCAACAGACCAGGTTGGTCCCAGCCCTGTCCAATCTGACCTTGAACCCCTCCAATCAGACTCATAGAAGGTTTGGGTTGGTTGAGTTGGATTTTTGGGCTGGAAGGTTTGGGAACCAGTAGAGAAGGTTGGTCCCAGTCTCATCCAGCCTTACGTTGGACACTTCCAGTCATAGACCCGCAGAATGGTTTGTGTTGAAGGGGACCTTTGAAGGTCCATCCAGTCCAACCTCCCCATCATCGGCTGGGACACCTTCCAGTAGACCAGGTTGGTCCCAGCCCCATCCAACCTGACCTTGAACACCTCCAACCGGACCCAAAGAACAGTTTGGATTGGATTTCTGGGTGGTTTGGGTTCCAGTAGATGGGGTTGGTTGCAGCCCCATCCAACCTGACCTCAGACACTTCCAGTCATGGACCCAAAGACTGGTTTGGGTGGGAGGGGACCTTGGAAGGTCCATCCTGTCAAACCCCCCAATCACTGCAGTGGCTGAGAATAAAAGTAGTGCCACGAGTGGGGCGGGTGCTGCTGCGTTATTGTATCTCATCCTATTGTATTATTTTATCTCTTTCGTTTATTTTGTTTTTTCCTTTATGGTATTTTATTTTATGTTATTTTATTTTGCTCTATTCATTTTATTTTTCTTTATTTTATTTTATTTTATTACTTTATTTTACTTTATATTTGATTTTACATTTTACTTTATTTTCTTTTACTTTGTATTATTTTACTTTATTCTCCTTTATTTTCTTGTATGTTATTTTCTTTTACCTTATTTTCTTGTATAATTTTATTTTACATTATTTTACTTATTTTTTTTCTTTTTCTTTATTTTATTATATTCATTATTTTTTCTTTCTTTTATTTTATTATATTCATTATTATTCTTTATTTTATTTTCTTTATTGTATTTTCTTTTACCGTATTTTATTTTTCTTTGTTATTTTATTTTACATTATTTTATTCTTTATTTTACTTTAATTTTATTCTATTATACTTTATTATACTTCATTTTATTCTATCCTATTCTATTTATTTTACTTTATTTTACTATTTCCCCCCCTCCCCGTCCCCTCAGCGGCCCCACATTCCCCCCTCCCCGCCCTTCCCCCCCTCTCCCCTCCCCTTCCCTGTGACACGGATTTGGCCGTTCCAGACTGTCCAGGATGGGGGCAGGGGGAGGGGTCTTGGAACAGGGCAAAAAAAATCCCGTGGAGGGAAACCCGTGATCCCCCGCAAGTACATCCCCCACCCCCAAAACCCATCCCCCACCCAAATACACCTCCAAAAATTACCCCCCACCCCCCCCAATCCCATACCCCACCCCATGACCCCCACCCGAATGGGGGAGGGGGGGAGGAGGAGAAGGGGGCGGGGCCACGCTTGGACCCACCCCGCGGTGGAAGTACCATGATTGGGGGGGAGAAGGGCAGAGGGGGCGGGGTCTGTGCTTACGAGGCTCCGCCCCCCTGAGGTGGGACTGGTCAGAGAAGCTGTCCCCGGAGGTCTGACACAGCACGGACACCCTGGCTCCACACCTCCCCAACCCCACCATGTCTCTCCTCAGCCACCTGGGACTCGCCTCCCTCTGCCTCCCATCACCCTTCTCCACCGCACTCTGCAGCTGGAGGTTACAGCTCCTTTGCACCAGCGCCCACTGCTTTCCTTAGAACAGAATGAAACTGATAAGATTTACCCTTAAAACAAAACACACTCCTCAACTGTATGCCACGTACAAGCTGCCACCGATGAGCTTTAACTCCCACAAGGCATAACCGTGGAAGAAATGATTTCGCCAGAAAACAAATTGAAAGATAAGCACAACTAAAGCGTTTTCTAAACAGAGAATTCAAGAGACTAGAATTCAAGCCCACGAGTGAACGGTGTGGAGCACAACCGCATCTGCCTGCCAGGGAGCAGCCGGCGCAGGGAGGCAGATAGCTGCTCAGCTTGGCATGGGATGCCACAGAGCCGCTTCCGGCAACCATGGAGGAGGAAGGCACCTCCCAGGAGGAGGAAGCGCAATCGGAGGAGGAGGAGGAGGAGCAACATCACCATACATGGCATGAGTGCGACTGCTCTTGCATCTGCAATCAACAGCGTGCGATCAACAGCATGCAATCAACAGCAACACATTTTATATGTTTACTCCTTAACTTATTAAATTGGGTTGGTGAATGTAAAAGTTCTGGGACTGCTCTTGCTGTTTGTGCTGTAAATCATTTAAGCAATTAAAACTCGTTCCGCTGGGTTGGTGGTGCTGTTATAGTTGGAGAGACCTATAATTTTTTTTCATTTAGGCAATCATTCTATCACCCGATGAGCCCTCCCCACCTGGGAAAGGGAATTGGGTAAAACAAGGAAACCCGGGAGCTGAAGTATAAACATGTTTAGTAGAGTTAGATTAGGTAATTAACATTAACAGCACATTCTCCTTTTTCTCCTCATCACTTGTACGTAAAAAACCTGAAAATCAAAGAAGCGGCGGTGTGTTCACACTTCCTCCCTAAGCCCGCTCCTTGCTGCTGGTACTGCCAAAGCTATGCCAAGACGCGGGAGTTTGGGGAAAATACCCGGCACGGTATTGAAATACAGGTCCAAAAGCCCCGTAGGTGGATTTAAACCACTGCTGCCCCACAGAAGGGCTCCACGTGTGGATTCCTGCTGCAAGTCTTGCTGCTGTTCCGTACAGCTTCCAAACCCTCAAAGTTCTGACGCATAAAGAGAATCTGGACCAGATTCTCTGGCACCAGGATGGCACGCCGATGCTCCAGGGAACTTTCCCCGGCAGCGAAGGCCTGGTCTGGCAGGAGGGTGGTGGCGGGGATGGCGAGGTACTACCGGCTCAGCCACCCCATGGCCGGGAAGCGATGCTCATTGTTCTGCCACCAGTGCAGCGGCTGGTGCTGCGCTTGCAGAGGGGCTCCAGGGTGTAGTTTTCCAGTTGCTGGTGGACCTCGGGGTTCTCTCCATGGCATCCTTCCCCAAAAGGATGTCGTAGCTGCTCTGAGACGGGGAGCTGGTGCATGGGTCCTTGCGAGCAGGCAGCTGGCTGCGCCCGCGGCTTTGGAATCCGAGTTTGGCACCCCAAACAGGGTGGCAGATGGGGACTGGCGGTTGCAAACTTGCAACAGCGTGGTTCTCACTGGCTGGTGCAGCTCACTTCTCAGGCTGGGGCTGAGAAACCGCATCTCCTGGAAGCGCTGCCTAAAACAGAGGCTGCTTCAGGTCTGGGGGTCCCCTGATGGTGCTGTGGGTCCCTTTATGGTGTCCTGGTTTGTGCTGGATGGGCCCTTGAGGACACTGCGTGTCCGCTGCGGTGTCCTGGTGCTGTAGTAAAATCCCCAACATGGGTTGAATTACAGCATGTCTGCCTTTACCAAAGACAGCAAACTCTCCTTTGGAGCAGGGAATTTGAACCCTCGCTTTGAATTGGACCTTTGAAACCATCTTCATGAATGGAACTGGAAGATTAAGATTTAATTTGAAAAAGGAAAGGGGATTTGGATTAGGGAAATGGAAGGTTCTGGGGAATGATTCTGAAAATTGTTGTTGGCATATTAACGAGACCCAGCAACCTGTATTGGTTAAGCAAACAGGACCACGTGATCGATTCCCTCGGGGAATGCAGTTCCCTTCAGTGTGGAAGACTGCGGAACACGGAGAATGGCATTACGTGCAATCTACTCCTTGGTGTATGGATTGGACAGGGAATCAGTCAAAAGAGAAGATAGGAAAAATTAATTTGCCTCCTGCTTGGATGGCAGAAATCTACGAGAGGCAATAGAAGTCGGACGGTTGAACGAGATCTTGCTTGGCTTTGAGTTTGCCCGGACCGGATGGCTGCAAAGCCTATTGTGAAACCCAATCATTTTTGTGATCGTAGTGATTTTTGTTTGTGTTTTGTTTAGATGTCTTAAGAGTATAGTTATCAAGCAATTATCTCAACCTTATGTATTAGTGATACGGGATAGGAAATGAGGCTCACTGAAGTACAGAAAGACTTGGCTAAGTCTCAAAGGGAGGGAATTGTTGTACTAAAGTCGACATAAACCAGGAAAATTAAATGTAAAATGTAATTGAAGCAACAAAGGAAACCTGCTGCTGCTCAAGCCCTCGATACTGCCCCAACTCTATTTATTTACCTAATCTCAAAATAGAGAAATAATTAGTAGACACGATTTCTCTATGATTCAGTTAAGGAACTACCCAGCAGACAGTGTAGCACTGTTGATAAGCAGGGCATTCCTATCAAGAGAGCGACGAACTGTAGGCCTGGTCAGCAAACCCAGAAACCCGCTTGGAACTGCGGAGATCAGAGGAAAAGGAGGTGAAAGGTGGTTCCGGCCGGGGGGAGATGGTGACCACCAACTCATTGACCACCTCCCCAAACGATACCACTTATTAAAAACATAAGAGTGGAAAAAGAAGACAGAGTCTGCGCACTCATTTACGTGGGAAGCAAAGAAAACTCGACCAATCATTAGAGGGAATGACAGTGAATATGTATTAATTGTTTGAATATGTAATAATCAATGTGTAAAAGTGGAGATTTTTGGAACTAAGGTGTGAGCGCTCCCGTTTTGGGACAAGCACCCATTTCTGCGATTAATGGCATAAACTTAGAAATACCTCTGCTCTGTGTGTTTTACTGGCTTGCCCAGCAGGTAAAGAACCCAGATTTGGGAGGACAGTGGGGTGTCCGTAAGGGGTCCTGGGCGGCGCTTATGGGGTCCTGGGGGAGACTCTTGCAGGCCAGAGGGAGTCTGGGGCAGCCCTTCAAGGATCTAGGGGTCCCCTCTGGTGCCTCTGCGGAGGCTTTTGTGGCTGGAGAGGGCCCAGCTGGTTTCAAGAGGTGCTTCCTCCCTTTCTCCAGCCCACCCAGCTCCCCTGACACCACCACCCCCCCAGGTTGGTGGGTGCCAGCAGTGCCAGCCTGTCCCACTGGGTCGGGCACTGAGGGGGACACAGCCCCAGCCGCGGGATGGGAGGAGGAACCACAGGACCAGGGATAAAACGTTGGTCTCTATTTCTTTAACATTTCCCATGGGGGGAACCCCAGGGTTGCGCGGCTGCACTGCAGCTGGTGCCAGGAGGGACTGCAATGCCCCCCCCGTGGAAAGATTACTAAAAATGATCAATAATACAGCATTGGTCACATGTTAAGGAAACGGATACAATCAAAAGGCTTCTGTGTGAGCCGACTCGGGCAGGACGCAGGAACGACCACAAGACCACGGATGAAAGACAAAGAACAAATGTGATCTCAATACCTCGCGAATCGGGGAGTCTCCACAGCAACGCCCGGGCAGAGGGACACAAGTAGGGGATGCAGGCGCCACAGGGCGGGAGAAAGTCCTTGTTAGCAGCAGCGTGAGCTCCAACTCGCTGTTCTCGACTGCTTTTCAAGGGTTCAAGCAGGCATAGCTTTCCAGTGCGCTTTGATCTTCTTCAACACCAAAGCAGTGATCTCCTGTATGCCAGATAAGGTGTCCCTGAGCCCATCCCAGGCTCACGGTATCTAAGTGCGGATATTCCACTTGAGAGCACACATGGGGCTGAACAACAATTAGTGTGACAGATGTGTTGTCCAGCACCCCAGGTGCGTGACACTTCAGCAGTCCTCCTCACCAATCTTCTGTTACTTTCCCACATTCCACACCCTCGCTCAAGAGACCGCTTCTGCTGGGGCTGACAAAGTTGGAAATGTTCATTCAAACTTGTGGGGTGTAATACAGAGTAATTTACAGAGGCATGAAATAAACACACATAGAAAAAGGAATAAAATAGCCAAAAAGAAGGCTACATATGAAGACAACTCTTAAAAACTAAACTAATTCAGAACTTGAGTATCATTTTTGTAGGAGTGCAGAGGCTTCCTAGTATTGCCAGTTAGCGAAACTGGAAAGCCACTGTTACGAGAGACTTTCAGACAGTTCTGAAATGATTTTTGCCAGTCAGTGTAAAGCAGCTTCCTTGAATGGAATACCTCGTTGGTCAGTTTTGGGTCACCTGTCCTGTCCGCTCCTCCCCACAGGTGCGACACCTCTATGCTTTTCTGCTTAGAATCATAGAATCACAGAATTGTTTAGGTTGGAAGAGACCCTTGGGATCATCGAGTCCAACCATCTACCCTACTCTACAAAGTTCTCCCCTACACCATATCCCCCAACACCACATCTAAACGTCTCTTAAACACATCCAGGGATGGTGACTCAACCACCTCCCTGGGCAGTCTATTCCAATGCCCGACCACTCTTGCTGTGAAAAATTCTTTCCTAATGTTCAGTCTAACTCTACCCTGTTGGAGCTTGAAGCCATTCCCTCTTGTTCTGTCATTAATTACCTGTGAGAAGAGACCAGCACCAACCTCTCTACAGTGCCCTTTCAAATAGTTGTAGAGAGTGATGAGGTCTCCCCTCAGCCTCCTCCTCCTCAAACTAAACAGACCCAGCTCCTTCAACCGCTCTTCGTATGATTTGTTTGCTAGGCCCTTCACCAGCTTCGTTGCCCTCCTCTGCACTCCCTCCAGCACCTCGATATCTCTCTTGTATTGAGGTGCCCAAAACTGGACACAATACTCGAGGTAACCTCCCTGGTATCGAGGTTAGACTGACAGGTCTGTAGTTACCTGGATCCTCCTTTTTGCCTTTCCTATAGATGGGTGTTACATTTGCCACCCTCCGGTCCATTGGGACCTCCCCAATTAGCCATGACTTCCTGTAAATCATGGAAAGCGGTTTGGCAAGCACGTCTGCCAACTCTTTCAGCACTCTTGGGTGTAGCCCATCCAGTCCCATAGACTTCTGTGCATCGAAGTTACGAGAGAGGGCACCAAAGCCCTCTGGGGTGCATCGGCCCCTCCAGCGTGCTCCAACACTCCTCTCCACTGCGTGTGGCTGCTGCGGCAGGAGTAGGATGGGCTTTACAGCACTGCTTTTGCCTGGGATGGAGTTAGTTTGCTCCACAGCAGCCCAAATGGTGCCCTGTTTTGCATCCATGACCAAAACAGTCCTGATAACACAACGCAGTTTTAGCTGTCGATGAACAGGGCTTGCACAGCAGCAAGGCCTTCTCTGCCTCTCATGCTGACCCACCAGCAACTAGCCTGGGGGTGGACAAGAAGCTGGGAGAGGACACAGACGGGACAGCTGACCCCAACTGACCAAAAGGATATCCCATGCCATAGAACGTCGTGCTCAGCAATAAAAGTTGGGGAAAGATAGAGCAAGGTGTTGGGGGAAGGTCTCTTGAAGGCTATGTCATTTGTCCTTCCAAGTGACTGTTATGCGTGATGGAGCCCTGAACATAATGAGTAGCAAAAGGTGCAGTTGCTCTAAATTTTGGCATCTGTTGTCATCTCAGTTGGACAAAGGAATTTCCCAACAACCTCCAAGGAGATGACCCCAGATGTTGCTCCATCTCTCAGAGTTGCTCCCTTAGAGCTTGCGGTTACCTGCACGTACCCTGGACCAACTCAGTACCTCCCATGTCACCAGGTGTTTGTGTCTGAGCAGCTCACCACTGCCCTCCACCTCCAGTCATTAGCAGCAGAGCCCAGACAAGGAGCTCCCACCAGGGCGGCTGTGTTGTGCACACCGGAGCTGAGGCAAGAGGAATCCCACCTCCTTTGATTTGTGGTGTGCATGGGAGGGAACCGAGTCCCTTCCTGTCCCCAGGACTGAAAACACCAGAGGAGGTGCCTCAATTGACTCAGCTGAATCCCTTCCCCCCACAGGGGTAAAGGAGATCCCTCCCTGGCACTGTCCAAGTGTCCTGCCTAACGATGGGACACGTTGCAAGGCAATTCTCATGCCCAGCTGCTTTCCTGGAAGGAGAAATGACACTGCTGGAAAGAAGCCTTTGACCCCAGCTGAGGAAGGGAACATCTGTGATTCCTTCCACAAAAGGAGCAAGGAGACAATTCTGACAGAATGAGGTAACTTCAGAAGGCAGCCACCCAGCAACCCAGAAAACCAATAAGAAATCAAGAGACCACCAACCAGAATGAAGCGATTGCACTTGGGCATTGGGTGATGGGCGGTATTTTCTGGGGAATCTGTCTGTAAGGGTATAATTGGGGTGCGCAATCTGCAGTAGGGGTCCCTCCCTGGAGGCAACAGCTCGAACTGCTCTGTGTGTCGGGTAAATAAACCACTGAGTTACTCAGTGAACTGGCGACTCGTCTTCTGCGGGGGGCAACATGGGGCTGAGCCCTGTTGGGGTGGCACACACATAATTCCTACCACAGTCTCGCTGGCGGCTGCGTAATTCCTGAAACAACAAGCCAGAGGCTTCTCCTGCCCTAACACCTACTCAAACACAGATGACATTACAAGCAGCTGCACAAGCCAGGTCCTGCTCCTGCCCTCAGGCAGGCACCTCTTCAGGCACATGGGACAGCACAAGCACATGAAAAAACCAGGTGTGACCTTCTACACTATCACCTACTCACCCAGCTGTGGCAGCACAAGAAGCTGAACGAGCCAGGGCCTTCTCCGGCCTTAAATCCTGCTCAGCCACCACTGACCTCACAAGCACCTGCACAGCAGGAGCACCCTTACTGCCAACCCCCAAGATTTTGCCCCTCCATCTCCCTCTCCATTTCTGTCTCCCACTTGCCCAGGCTCTCCCCTCTCCCAGGCACCTTTCTCACCCACTCCATGACATCCCAACATCTCCAGCTGTTGCTGTGTTTGTGTGGCAGATGGTACCTCAGAAGCATTGTCCCAGCCACATCACCTGCATCTCCTTCTGCTCTCATCATTACTGCGCCAGCTGTCTGATGAGCTTTTGCACCTCATGCACCCTCTCATCCTGCCTCCCTTCTGCTCTTAAACCTGCAAGAGAAGTGACAGCCAGGCGGTGCCCCCTCTGTGGCATCTTACCAGCACCTGCCTGAGATGCACAGCTGGTGGGAACTGTCACCATCAGCCCCAGCATGGCGGGAAGTCTTCTCTTGGCACAGCAACAGCTCTGGCCGTGCTTGGTGCGTACCGTGCTTCCTGAAGGAGAACCACAGCACTCAGTGCCTCCTGGGAAGAGCTGATTTGAAGGCAGCTTTGCCGCAGGTCCCCAGGCCGCTCCAGGGGTTCTTCCACTCCTCCGGCTCAGCCACAGGTCCTGCATCTGGCTCCTTCCAGCAGGATTTTGCAGAGCCTGTTCCAGCTGTGAGCACCGGGCCAAGGGCTCGGGGCACAAACAGCCCCCACCCCCGAAGGCCCAGCCCACAATGCGACTCTGTCCCCAAACTACTACACCTGCCAAACAGGCTCTCCCGCTACCGCAAGGATCTTCCCTTTTAAGAAGAGCTTACGTAGTCGCACACCATGAGAGGGCGATTTGGGCTTCAGTCCCAGAACAAAAGATTTCCCATTACAGAATCTCAGCCAACACCTCCAGGAGCCTCTTGTCAGCGACCCACAAACACTGTGTTGCAAAGAAAGATGACAGCTGATACAAAGTATCTTTTCCTCCACAAATCTTTGTTTCCCTCCTACCCTCAGACTAAACCAGTAATAATCAGACGATTATACTGTCATTACCACCGGTCTGAAACCCCTCCAAACCATCACTCACAGATGTCAACGTGGACACCTCTGCCTGACAAGAGACGACCGGCCCCAAAACTGGATCTTAGGGTGTCCTGGCTCCACTGAAGCCAATCCATTTAGAATAAGGATACAAACAAGTTTCAGAGAAAGCAGCATAGTTAGTGAAAGAGGTGAGAAATGTGATGTGTCTCAGCCACCCCTAATTTCACAGGAAGTTTCAAGAGTTTTTGTTTTTTTTTTCTTTTTTAATCACTGCCCAGCACAAGTGAAAAAGCACACACCCGCTCTTTTAAGGAGAACGGAAAACTACAAGAGTAGGACTGTCGAGATCTGAGCAGCTCAACCACTGCCACAGCATTTTCTGTCCCTATGAGCAGTCCTGCCCCATTCTGAGTGTCCTGGTTTGAGGTAAAACAGAACCAATTCTGTTTAGTTACTTCGCTTCTTAGCTGGGCCTCTTCTAACTCCTGAAGTTAACTGCATATTGTGCAGACAGTTCACTCTCTCAGAATGATAAGGCCAATTGTTTATAGCTGATGCCCAGGCACGGTATGCAGAGAGGCTCTTGCTTATACTTATTGCTATAACCCCCAAGGCCAACCAACTTTGTTATTTGCCCTGTCGGAGGGTCAGAAGCAGAAAAGCATAGTCGGGTCCCACATGTAGGGAGGAGCGGACAGAACAGGTGACCCAAAACTGATCAACAGGGTATTCCATCCCATCTACCTCATGCTCAGTATAAAAGCTGAGGGATCAAAGGGTCACGGGCTCTTCCTTCAATGGCCGACGTCTGAGGAGGACTCTGTTCGTCTGCCTGTGATCCCCATCCGTAATCCATTTCCGGAATCCAATTCCCGTCCGTCACTGAGTCCAGCCTGGGACTGCCCCAGTGCCAGCCGGTATTGCGATTGTCATCTCGGGAGCTTGATACAGTTTTGTATATATTTTTCATTATTGCTTTTTATTTTATTATTAATATTTCATTAAAGTAGTTTAGTTCCTTCTAAACTCCTAAGTCTCTTTCCTCCTCTGCCTCTCTCTTTGAAGAGGGGTAGAGGGGAGCATCTGTCGGTCCCATCTTGGGTTCCCCAGGTCACCAGTAGTGGATTAAGGCCTAAACCACGACATTGAGCCACTCAGAAAACGCCCACAAGGACCATCTCACTCACCGCCTTAATCACAACTAGCGGTGGCCTCAGCACCCTGAAGCTGTTTTCTGTCACTGCACACATGGAGTTCATACGGCCTTTCTTGACGCAGCCTCCTTCCTCATGGGACTTCCCACCGAGTACCAAGATGGCAGCTCTACACTGTACGTCCACAGAGCAGCTTCCACCCACTGTCCCCTGCTCACAGCAAGAACAAACAGCCCTGTCCTCTCCCCTGCCCATCTCCACGCTCGCTCGGGAGGAGCTGCTCTCGCGCCCCTTGCGGCCCGAGAATTCCTGACGTGCTGCTCAAGGCCATGACGGTGGTCACGCTGCGCCTGCACCAACATCCCTATTCTTCATCCCCAGGGACACTGCCCGGCCCTGTGGATTCCCACCTGCCTACAGCAGCTGTTGCCCTCTCTCTCACCAGCGTTTTAGAAAAGCACCCTATTTCTTCTGAAGACCTGCTCTGACCTCCCTACAGGACAGGCCCAGAGGCCGTGGCTGTGGCTGGTAAAGTGGCTGTGGCTTGATGAAGTAAGGCGGGGAGCCAGCAGAACTGCCACGTTGGATTTCCGAAGGGCAGACTTTAGACTCTTTAGGAGAATGGTCGAGAGTGTCCCTCGGGAGGCAGTTTTGAAGAGCAAAGGTGCCCAGGAAGGCTGGGCATACTTCAAGCAGGTGCTCTTAGAAGCACAGGAGAAGGCCATCCCCGTGTCTGGAAAAACGAGCAGACGGGGAAGAAGACCAGCCTGGCTAAATAGAGAGCTTTGGCTGGACCTCAAGAAAAAAAGGAAAGTTTACATTCTCTGGAAAAGGGGGTTGGCAACTTATGAGGACTATCAAGATATAACAAAGCTATGTAGGGGGAAAATGAGAAGGGCCAAAGCTCAATCAGAACTCAGCTTGGCCACTGCAGTTAAAGACAATAAGAAGAGATTCTTTGAGTATATCAATAGAAAAAGGAAGATTATGGAAAATGTAGGCCCACTGGTGAATGAGACAGGTGCCCTAGTGGTGGAAGACACAGAGAAGGCAGAGTTCCTGAATGCCTTCTTTTCTTCGGTCTTCACTGCTAAAGCTGTCCCTCACAAATCCCATACTCTGAAGGCAAAGGAGAAGGTCTGGAGAGAGGAAGATTTTCCCTCAGTTGAGGAGGACCGGGTCAAAGACCACTTGGCCAAGCTGGACATTCATAAGTGCATAGGCCCTGACTAGATGCACCCGCGAGTGCTGAGAGAGCTGGCAGATGTTATTGCTAGACCACTCTCCATCGTCTTTGAAAGGTCATGGGGAAAAGGAGAGGTGCCTGAGGACTGGAGGAAGGCTGACATCACTCCGATCTTCAAAAAAGGCAAGGAGGAGGACCCAGGGAACTACAGACCAGTTAGTCTCACCTCTGTCCCTGGGAAAGTAATGGAGCGACTCATTCCGGATGTCATCTCCAAACACGTTGAGGAACAGGAAGTTATTGGAAGTGGTCAACATGGATTTACCAAGGGTAAATCATGCTTGGCCAATCTGATAGCTTTCTATGATGTTATAAGTGGTTGGCTGGATGAGGGGAGAGTCGTAGATGTCATCTACCTTGACTTTAGCAAGGCTTTTCACACTGTCTCCCACAACATCCTCATTGGGAAGCTGAGGAAGTATGGGCTAGATGAGGTGACAGCAAGGTGGATTGAGAGTTGACTGCGGGACAGAACTCAGAGGGTTGTGATCAGTGGCACAGAGTCTAGTTGGAGGCCTGTAACCAGTAGTGTCCCCCAGGGGTCAATACTCGGTCCAATTTTGTTTAATATATTCATTAATGACCTGGATGAGGGGACAGAGTGTATCGTCAGCAAGTTTGCTGATGATACCAAACTGGGTGGAGTGGCTGACACCCCAGAGGGCCGTGCTGCCATCCAGCGTGACCTGGACAGGCTGGAGAGCTGGGCAGAGAAGAACCTAATGAGGTTCAACAAAAGCAAGTGCAAGGTCCTGCACCTGGGGAGGAAGAATGTAAAGCACCAGTATAGGTTAGGGGCAGACCTGCTGGGAAGTAGCTCTGAGGAGAAGGATCTGGGGGTCCTGGTAGACAGTAAATTATCCATGACCCAGCAATGTGCCCTTGTTGCCAAAAAGGCCAATGGAATGCTGGGCTGCATAGGGAAGAGTGTGGCCAGTAGGTCAAAGGAGGTCATTCTCCCCCTCTACTCTGCACTGGTGAGGCCACAACTGGAATACTGTGTCCAGTTTTGGGCTCCCCAGCTCAAGAGGGACAGGGAACTGCTGGAGCGAGTCCAGCGAAGGGCAACTAAGATGATGAAGGGATTGAAGCATCTCCCTTATGAGGAAAGGCTGAGAGAGCTGGGACTCTTTGGCCTGGAGAATAGAAGGCTGAGGGGAGACCTTATTATGGCATATGAGTATCTAAAGGGTGGGTTGAAGGAGGATGGAGCCAGGCTCTTTTCAATGGTTCCCAGTGACAGGACGAGGGGCAATGGGCACAAGTTAGAACACAGGAAGTTCCGTTCAAATACAGGGAAACACTTCTTTACGGTGAGGGTGTCAGAGCACTGGCACAGGCTGCCCAGGGAGGTTGTGGAGACCCCTTCTCTGGAGCTTTTCAAGACCCGCCTGGATGCAGTCCTGAGTCATGTGCTCTGTGCAATCCTGCTTTAGCAGGGGAGTTGGACTGGATGATCTCTAGAGGTCCCTTCCAACTCTGAAAACTCCGTGATTCCAATACAGAATTGCGCAGGCATGAAAAATACCCCGTGATTCAACTTGTTTCACTCGTTTAAGACAAGGCTTGTAGCTGCAAGACAGTTGAGACAATTTAAAAACAGAACTAACCTGCACTCCCCTTTGACTGCCAGAACTGTCTTTCTCAGTTCTTTGTATTTCTTTCTTCCCTCCGGAGTACATATCAAGATTTTCCTGACTCAAAGAAACAAGAAAGGTCAGTCACAAACACACAGAAAAGCAGACACCCACCAACTCGGGGACTGCACAGTAGCACTCTCATGGTCCTGCCTATATGCACAAAATAAATTAAGGCACCATTCACCTACACAGCAAGCAATTCCAGCTCAAAGTCCAGCAGCACTCACAGCCACATATCCCACACACCCCTCCCCTCCCTCAGACCCTCCCCTCCTCAGGCCCCTCGGCCCCGCCCCCGGATGGCTGTGACTGACAGCCCAACACCGCCTCCGCTGATTGGCTCAGCCCTGGCCAATGGCACGGCGAGGGAAGACCCCGTGGTGAACCAGTGGAGGAGGGCTCCCTCACAGCCTGCCCGGGCCTCAGGTACCCGTCGGCGGCCTGAGCCTCTCTTCCCCCCAGAAGGGCGCTCCTGGGTAAGATTCGAACACTTCCCCGGGACACTTAGCGATCTCTACAGAGTGGTTTTATAGCTTAGTGCATTTGTAACTGAGCTGCATTACTGACGTCTGTAGTATTCGCACGGGCTTTGCAGACAGTCACTGTCACCGGCAATCCAAAAGAAGTCGTGTCTCTGTTGTTTAAGCAAACAGAGTGTTAAGGAAAACACTCCTGCCCTTTCTCTTCCTGCGGGTTTTGAGAAGAAGAGGCGCCGTGTCCCCAGCCCACACGTGGGGTCTGGGCAGCTCCATGCCTTGTGTTTGAACCGGGAATTGGGATGTTTCAGTTTTCTTCTGTGATCAGGCCTGGTTGTGAAAGGGCCAGTTGTAGTGTTTAGGGTTTTGTGGGTGAGGAACAGCAAATCTTATTGAACTTTTCCTTTTTTTAGGTTTTGTGTAGGGGGCTCGTTGTCTTCACGCCCTCGAGTTCTGCTCCAGGTCAAGCGAAGCCCCATGGAACTGGCCCTAAGGGCGGCGGCGGCCATGGACCAGCGCCCCTTTGGCGTCGAGAACGTGGTTCATTTCGAGGTGAATCTCCCTGTTTTTTTCCAAAGCGGGGGTCTGGTTTGTAGTGAGGCTTAAAACCCCGGTTTGTGCCTAAACGTGGGGCTGATTTCAACCTCAGGGGCTGCGACTTCTTCCAGCTCCGACTCACAGCTCTGGCAGCACCGTCAGCGCACCGGGCTCAGCGTTCTCTTGTATTTTTAAGGGTTTTTTACAGATCGGCAGCAGCCGGGGATATTTAGCAGCTGTGTATTGGTGGCAGAATCCGTGTCATGAAAAGATCTTTGGGGTACAGAGGTGAATAAGTGGGGGTTTTTTGTACCTCAAAAATGTTTCTTGTTTCTTTGTACCTGTAAAAAGATGTTCAAATCGATAAGGCTGAAGAAGACGGTAACAATCCTAACACCTCTGTTTTGCAGGAACTTCACTATCATAAAATTACACCCTAGACAGGAATATGTTCTGTTGGTTTGTTTTTTGTTATGAGTCCTTGCAACCTGCTCTCCAGCTGGGAGTGGGAAATGCAAAGGCATTAAAATGATAGATTTGCTAAATATGTTGCAAAGGTCTGTATTACTGGCTTTCCCTGAAGCGGGGAAAATACATCCTGTTTAATTGTTTTTTGCATTTGAAATTCTCTGTGAAATGGATTAAGCAGTGTGGGCTTCTTTTTGTGGGTCTGCCCTTGGAAGGAGAGCGCCTTTAGGAAAAGGCTTTTCTGGAGGGGACAAAGAACTTAATTGCTGATGGCTCTAAAAGCGCGCCCTGTTTGGGTGGCCTGAAAACAAAACCCATGAAAATCCATGACTGAAAAATGAGACTTTCTCCTAATGATCGGGGCTGCTGTTTCTACTGATTCACCCGTGAATACCATCTCGTTCCTTACTCGTGGCTGAGGACCATCTCGTTCCTTACTCGTGGCTGAGGACCATCTCGTTCCTTACTCGTGGCTGAGGACCCTTGAATTGTTTCCCAAAGCCTAAGGCAGCGGGAAGGGCTGGGGTTGTCAGATCACTGCAAATCAAATAAAAGAGAGCGGTTTGGAGTTGTCTCGTTCCCTCTGTCTTTTCCCAAGAAAGAGGGGTGGAAGAATGGTAGAATTTGTTACATTGAAGGTCAGTGGTAATCCAAAGCTGCAGAGCGAGCTCGGTGCCCGTGGAAGGGGAACTGCGCTCTCAAGTGGAAATACTTGGTGTCTCGTTGCCTGTGGGACAGAAAGGGACATCAAGAGTCAACGAAACGACTTTCTCGCCTTCAGATATGAGGCTCTGGAGGTCACGGTTAATTAAGGGTAGTTGTGGAAGTGTGCCTTACTGAGCAACATGCTGTGTCTGGCTTGGGGCCTAAATATCTCCAAAGTTTGGGGTTGGTTTAAGTGCTTTTTGGTTATTAGCTGGATGTCACTCTTCCAAGCGCCTCTTGCCCTCTCCGGAGGGGTTTGCTGCTGCCTCCTGCGTTGGGCCGAGGGGACCGGCAGCCCTCAGGACAGGGACTTTCTCAGGTGCGGAGGTTAAACCCTGTCGGTGCTGCTTAAAAACTGCTCTGATGTTACTGCGGCGGTCACAATGTGAAATCTGTTGGCTTAGGGGAGCCTAAGATTTGCATTCCTCGTAACTGCGGGGGATTTTGGGGAGCCTGGGTGGTAAAATCCCCTTCCTGCTCCCAGATTCCTGTCGCTGACCCGGCAGCGGGTGGTTGGAATAACTGATGCCCGCAGCGGCTGAGGGTCGGCCTGATCCCGTCATTGCTGGAGCTCGTGAGCCGAGGAATGGGAGCGTGACCCGTTTCCATCGTGGCTTGTCAGGGAAATAATGCGGTTTGATATAGTCGCGGTGTGGAAATGGCGATTCCTCTTTACACGTGTGCTTACAGGGTGCACGCAGTTGTTTCTTAATGCCTGCGAAGCTTTATGAAATTAGTTAATGAGTGTTGCTTTGCTGTGCAAGTGCAAAGTGTTATTTTCATGGAGAAACAAACTCAGATGTTCCCTTTATTTTTCTTTTGTTAAAGGCAGAATGACTATTTTAAAGCTTTCCTTGCAGGCAGAATAACATCTGCTTCTGAGGATTGTTTCTTTCCCTGCAGGGTGGAAAAATCTACAGCCTTGCTAAGGCCGCAGAGGAAGAAAACTCATCAGTTTTCTAGAGAAAACTGCAGTTTGGAGGGGGGTGGTGGTCTGCCATAGCGCCTTTTAGCACCTCGTCGGGCACATTTCTTTTCCCTGGGGGCTGAGATGTAACATAGCCTTTTCATGTGGCTGGGTTTTGGTTGTATGAATTAATGGATGTTTCAGTGAGAACCGCAAGACCTAATTTCTGAGTCTCCCTCCTAAGAATTGTTGAGGGACGGAAGCAGGACAGGGAGGTAACCCGAGTGAAATGCTGAAGGCTTTTAAGGATGGAATGAGGAATGGCGGGGCTTGTTCTGGTCACACACTATGACAATAAAAGGCCACAAGTTCCCTGTGGGGAGGTAAAGAACCGACAATTTGAGAGAGCATTAAGGGATTTGCCTCATCGAAAGGTTACCCGGGCAATACGGGGGTCACTCTCCATCTCATTCCTGGTGAGCTGCCTGCCTGTTAAGACCATCATTGCATTATAATCACAGAGGCAGGCCGTGAATTGAGGTTTGGGAAGCCATTAGCTAATTTTATGGTAATTCTTTTTTTTGCAGAGTTAGTCTGTGACTCGGATCTCTCTGCTGCGGGTGAGACACGTCCTTCCCTCTGCTTTCGCAATGGCCGCTTTCCTTGGGCACAGGGACCGCACAGCCCTCTGCACGTTTCTCAGTAAGTAAATTGTGGCTGTGCCGCCTTCCTGCCCGGCCTGGGGAGCTTGTCCTTTACTGAGTGAGAAAGCAAGTTTTGCCCTGGAAGAAATAAAGAGATTTTTATACTCTCTGTCCTTCTGTGCAGCAGTGCCGTCCCAATGCAGGCTTGGGAGAGGTGTCTTTCCTCCAGCTCTCGAACCATGACAGGAAAGGGACCTGCTGTCTCATTCACATGGACGAATTTCATTGTTCTTCGGCAAGAAATGAAAGTGGTGACAATTGTTACCTGGTCCGCCCTGCCCTGGGGGTCTGCCCCCTCCTCCCTTTCCCTGTGGGAAGGCTCCGAGGATCTCCCGGGCTATAGGAACAGGCAGGCAGTAAGGATGCTGTGCTGGGAAGCTTTGACTGCCTTTGCTGTCTTCCTCCTGCGGATGGAAAGATCAATCCGCAGCACTTTGGAGCTCACCTTCCCCAAAAGCTCAGGTTGCCTTTTGTTATCCAGAAACGATGCATTTTTCCATGCAGGAAACAGGACTATTCAGAAATTCCAGCACAGTATGGAAGAAAAACACATTTGGAGTTTTAATGCAGGTCATTCTTTTTTGGTGTTGTGGTTAAAAGTTGACGTCTGTAACTTTGAAACTAATATTTGTATGCTTCTGTCAATGGGTACAATTCACATAGCCGCTCAAAGGAGAAGGGATCTTAACCGCCTCTCTTATTTCAGGCTGTATCATGATGACGCCGAGGATTGATGTCCCGCTGGGGATTTTTCTCAAGTTCCCACCTTTTGCCGCTAAATGAGGGGCAGAGATTTCCCTGCTAGACATGCAGTTAAGTCTACGCAATATGAGCATGGTTGACGGTGATTAAACTATTTTGTTCAGAGGCTCCTGCCTTCCAATGAAAGTCTGGAAAAGTGAAAAAGGATGTGCCTTTCTCCTTTGGGATTGCTGTTGTAGCAGAGGGGATGGAAACAGCCCACCGGGGTTTTGCTCCGTTCCTGGCTTTGGCTTGGAAAAAGCCCCAAACGGCTCAATCCCTGCGGGGCCGACTCTGAGCTGGGTGAGGGGCAGCTGTGCCAGGAGATCCGGAGGGCCCATCTCCACAGCTTACATGTCCAGTGAGAGATTTCATTGGAAGCAGGGAAATTCCAAGAGAATAGGGGGTGGTGTGCGATGATGAGTGCCGTGAGGCTAAAGGATGGTCTCAGCAGAATGATTTTTATCTTGAGCGGATTTTTTTTTATATATCTTTTGGGCAGAATGGACGGGGACTTTGGGTTTTGGCTGATGAAGGATAATCCTAAAATCCACGTTGGGCCGTGAGTTCTGGCCCAGCGGTCAGGATAACCGTAACCCCTGGGGAAACGGGGCTGAGGAGCTGGTGCGTGGTTGGTTTGGTGCTGGGGCTCGGCCAGCCCTCGTTGTTGCTGTTGTCCTTCTCCCCATGGCTCAGCCAGTTCTCCCACTGCCCCACAGTGCTGCTGAGGGTAATGGAGGGTTTTTGTTGGCCAGAGGATCCCCCCGTGCTGGCCAGAAATGGCCAGTGCTAGCCCAGGCTGGGCTTGCCACTCAGGCTGACTTCATGATGCTGTTTGCTGGACTCCCGCGTTCTACACAACATTCTGATGCTCTTTTTGGCCTGCGGTCGCAGCTCTTCTTCTGCTGGCCGTCAGTCTCGGAGTAGATCTTGCCATTTCGATCAGGTTTTGAGGAAGTAATACCCAATTTTCTTGCCTGATGGGGCACAAAAGGGCTTGAAGGGCAGCACGGTAACACTGTTGGTGCCGAGACGGGGCTGTGGGAGTTGTTAGAGGGCAGTTGGTGATGCTGTGCTGAGAAATAACTGCCGTACCTGACGCGTCCCTTCCTTCGAAGCAGGTGCGTGCTATCGTGCTGTTCCCAACTTGCCTTCCTCACCTCCTCTGCCTTATTGATTTCAGATATGTCAACATGAGCAGCGACTTTCAGATGGAGATCCAAGACCTGCAGGACAGTTCCCGGTTGGAAGAGGAGGAAGAGGGAGCGTCGCTGGTGTGGAAGCCCTGGGGAGACATCGAAACAAACCTGGATACCTGCTCCAAGATCGTGCCAGGGGAAAGAGCCAACCTCGAGCATGCCTTGCACCACCTGCATGACGCTCTGGTAAGAAGCAGCTGGTTTTGAATTCCTACTGGTCTAGGACAGCCTCTGGCACTGGGATGAGCTGGGAGTCGCTCCTGAGTTTTCTGTTCTGCAGGCTCAAATTTCTTTGCTAAAGGGGCAGAGTTAAGGTCTCGTGGGGTGACAGACGCCATGTATCAATAGGAGCTTGTTTTATCTCTTGTCAATTCTGTGACAATTGGGAGAATAGAAGTCCTCCTACTCCAAGTGCTGGGAATGAAGGAATATTAGCTAAAACCCGAGGTCTACCCCGGAGAAACGTCCTGTCCTTGACAACTGCACTGTCCCTGGGTGCTCTTTGCTGAGCAAACGCCTCCAGCCTGAACCCGGTGAACCCCTGAGCGCGTCTGCTTTGCTCCCTCTTGTTTGAAGAAGGGATTTCACACCGCTGATGTGTGGCAGAGGACTCGGCGTCTGCTGCGTCTGCACGAGGAGGCTCTACCTGCAGCAGGGATGAGCCCAAAAGGACTCCAGCAGCAAGCAGTCTTCTCCCGGAGGTGATGGCTGGTGGGGTGCCACAGCTTGGTTCCCAGAGATCTCCGCAGGTTCTGGTTTCTTAAAACACATCAGTGTGAATTGAGGAAATATTCCCATCAACTCCCGTGTGGGGAGGTGTCGTTGTTGGGACGGACACGACACTGGACATCAAGTTGCAGCAATCCAATTTCTTTATTTAACAAGCAGTGCTTTTTTATAATCTTTTACCCAGGTGCTTATCTATGCATATATTCAGCATTCTACTTTTGCCCGATACGCTCTCACATCACACGCTGTTCATGCTCTGGTCAGAGCCAGGATGTTTGCCAACCCTTATCCTTTTACTTAGCTCTTCTCAGGACTCCCCAGTCTCTTCAAGGGTACACGGATATCTGCTCACGGTCAATGTTAAACTCGCATTCTGATCCCTCGGACAAGCCGAGGTTTCCCACAATTCCCCCTTTTTGTATTTGTGCTACAAATGCCGCCCCCATCACCCGCTGCAGGGCCCTTTGCAGTAGGGAGATGAGACATGGCACCATCACTAGCACAACTACAACTATCAACAATATTATTAATCCTGCTTTGACCTTTGAAACCAGCCATCCCGAGAGTCCCCAGTTTTGCAAAAGGTGATCAAAAGAGAAGAACCCATCCTCTTCCTTTAATTTTTTCATTCATTCCATTAACTCTTGTATGCGTGCATGAATGGATTGAGAATGGTCTGATAAGTTCATGCAGCACATCCCATCAAAATCTTGACAACCATGACCTTGAGCCAGCAACAAAAAATCTATTGCAGCTCGATTCTGCAGTGTGGCATGTCTGACTGAGTCTACATCTAGTAGTAAACTACTTAAAGCTGAAGATGTAGCATTAGACTGCTTAGCCAGCCAACACCCAAGCTTGTTATGCGTAGTGAGCGCTTTAGCTGACGCCACTCTGGGGCCTAAAAAGGATGCCATGATTATTTCTCCAGGGTTCCAAAATTGTACATTGTCATCGCAGCTATTTTTGAATGCATGAGCACTTCATTTTGGGCACCTATAGTGTTACACAATCATAGATGTATTTGGTGTTAGTAAGGTTAATCTTCCTAAACTACAGGGTCCCCCTTTTATATGAGAGGGGATACCAGGCCATGCTCTATCTCCACAAATGAGAAAGATTCCCGCTGGCAAGCTAAGAGGATGATTAGTAGATTTAGAGATATTAGTTGATGTGTAGTTGCACCAAGCAGATTCATTTCCATAAACAATCAGACTAGAATTAATACATTGAATGTTTGACTGATTTTTGCCACTATAATTAAAATACAAGCAGTAATCCATTTTAACAGAACCCAGTAATTCTAGTTCTTGTGGTTTGAGGTTACTGTATTGCAGATAGGGTACCCAGGCATCCCAATTATCAACTACGTCACCCCCTTTTGTCAAGTGCTTCAGAGACTCTAACTCCGGCACAGGCCAGGTGTCTAAGGGCTGTCCCAGCAGACATGTTGAGAAAGGATTTTCTGGTGATGAGGTTGACAAACAAAGTGTGTCCTGGCCCGTTAAGTTTGCTAGGGTGACCCACACATTAGTCTTTGCTTGTGCGGGCATCCAAAATCCCAAGACAGGAGTAACTAGAGTCACGCATGCCAGGATCAAGTGCAAAGCCTTCATCCTGTGAGTTCATGTGAGGAGTCGTTGTCTGTAGACTTTAGGTATGGACGAATATACCTGGACGGCACCCACTGTGGTCCGTGATCTGTGGAGACACAAGCATAACCTCTTCCCCACGTGATCAAGTCATGCGGACCCAACCACTGTCCTGTCCTGAGGTCTCGCAGCAGCACTTTTGCTCCAGGACCCACCCGTTCCTGGGTCACAAGGGAACCAAAGTGCCGAAGAAGGGGTGGCATCGCAGCAGGAGTATCATCAGCAAGCTGCAAAAAGTTTAATACATACACAGCTTTAGTTAATCGTGCTTCAGGGCTTTCCCCTATCATTCCCCCTTTTTGTTTTTGTAAAAGGCGTTTTAGAGTCCCGTGTGCACGCTCAACAATACTCTGACCTCTGGGTGAGTGGGGGATGCCTGTGACATGTGTCATGCCCCAGAGTTGTAAAAAACAAGCTACCTTTTGCGATACATAAGCAGGACCGTTATCAGTTTTGATCTGTTGTGGGACACCTAAAACAGAAAATGCACGCTGCCAGTGGCGTAAGGCATCTCGAGCTGATTCTCCAGTGTGAGCAGTGGCTACGAGGGCAGAAGAAAAGGTATCCATTGATACATGTATATACTTCAAATGGACTGTCTTCAGCAGTAGGACCAGTCGTTCCCTGAGTACCCAGACCCCTGAGCGAGAAGACAGGGATGGGAAGCAGAACGAAGCCCCTGTAATCCAAAGGGAAATGGTGAGGGACCTGCTTCAGCACCTGGAGGTACACAAATCAATGGGGCCGGATGGGATCCACTCAAGGGTACTGAAGGAGCTGGTGGAAGCGCTCACCAGGTCACTTTGCATCATTTATGAGCAGTGCGGGATAACTGGGGAGGTCCAAGCTGACTGGAGGATGGCAAACGTGACACCCATCCACAAGAAGGGCCGGAAGGAGGATACAGGGAACTACAGGCCAGTCAGTCTGACCTCGGTGCCTGGGAAGGTCATGGAACAGGTCATCCTCAGTGCCATTACACGGCACATGCTGGAGAACAGGGTGATCAGGCCCAGTCAGCATGGGTTTGTGAAAGGCAGGTCATGCCTGACAAACCTGATGTCCTTCTATGATAAGATGACCCACTTAGTGGATGAGGGAAAAGCTGTGGATGGTATTGACCTGGATGTTTGCAAAGCTTTTGACACCGTTTCCCGCAGCATTCTCCTGGCTGCTCATGGCCTGGACAGGTGTCCTCTTCATTGGATCAAACACTGGCTGGATGGCCGTGCCCAGAGAGTGGTGGTGAATGGAGTTAAATCCAGTTGGTGTCCGGTCACAAGTGGTGTCCCCCAGGGCTTGGTGCTGGGGCCAGTTCTCTTTAATTTCTTTATCAGTGATCTAGATGAGGCGATCGAATGCACTGTCAGTAAGTTCGCAGATGACACTAAGCTAGGCGGGTGTGTTGATCTGCTTGAGGGTAGGACGCCTCTGCAGAGGGATCTGGACAGGCTGGACCAATGGCGCGAGGCCAATAGTATGAGGTTCAAGAAGGCCAAGTGCCGGGTCCTGCACTTGGGTCACAACAACCCCATGCAATGCTACAGGCTTGGGGCAGAGTGGCTGGAAAGCTGCCCGGCAGAAAAGGACCTGGGAGTGTTGGTGGACAGCCGGCTGAACATGAGCCGGCAGTGTGCCCAGGTGGCCAAGAAGGCCAACGGCTTCCTGGCCTGTATCAGGAATAGTGTGGTGAGCAGGACTAGGGAAGCGATCATCCCCCTGTACTCAGCACTGGTGAGGCCCCACCTCGAGGACTGTGTTCAGTTTTGGGCCCCTCACTACAAGAAGGACATTGAGGTGTTGGAGCATGTCCAGAGAAGGGCTACAAAGCTGGTGAAGGGTCTGGAGGACAAATCTTATGAGGAACGACTGAGGGAACTGGGGTTGTTTAGCCTGGAGACAAGGAGGCTGAGGGGAGACCTTATCACCCTCTACAACTACCTGAAAGGAGGGTGTAGAGAGGTGGGAGCTGACCTCTTCTCCCTGGTGAAAACTGATAGGACGAGAGGAAATGGATTCAAGTTATGTCAGGGCAGGTTTAGATTGGATATTAGGAAACATTTTTTCACTGAAAGGGTTGTTAAACATTGGAATAGGCTGCCCAGGGAGGTGGTGGATTCAGCATTCCTGGAGGTGTTTAAAAAAAGGGTAGATGTGGTAGTCGGGGACATGGTTTAGAAGTGGTTTTGTCAGGGTAGGTTAATGGTTGGACTTGATGATCTTAAAGGACCCTTCCAACTTCAGCGATTCTACGGTTCTATGATATTTTCCTTCATCTTTTTTCTGTTTTTGAAATACTCTACTGTCCTCTTGATAGTATGTACTATGTCATAAATTTGACAAGAAGCCTACAGGTGGGATTCTGAGTCTTGTATCTTTCTTTTTGGCAATCTTTTTCAGACATAACAATAATTATACATCTTTCCCTTTATTTTTGCATTGCTAATAGAGCTTCATGCAATCTAGTACAGTACATCACTGGGGTTTTTTTTGCCTTTCTACTTTCCGTTTCCATGGTTTCTCTGGATAATTGTGGGTTTTCATCTGTCACTTCATCAAGAAATTAAGTGGTAAATAATGTAAATAATCATAAGTTAATCAGGTGATTTTATCTTGCCAGTTCCAGTCATCTCTCCTAAGCTGGGTTCTCCTCTTCAGGTGCCTCCCTGCCTTAATTTCCAATACAAGGAACCTTCTTTCAGACAAAGTAACCCCTACTTTCAGATGAATAAATTTAAGTTAAATGAATCCCAACATCACTGGTTCATCTCAGGGATGAAGAGTAGTTGAAGAATAGAATTTCTACGTTGATGAAATGTGGACAGATTTGTACAGAGATTACAGAGAAAACATTCTTCAAGTGAAGAATACATCTTATCAAATTTCCAGGTTACAAAAGGATAAAGCATTTAAAAAAAAAAAAAAGGTGATCAGCTTTTTTATCATAGAAACAACCATTACCATTTTCTCTACCTTTATTTTCAGCAGTGCCTGAGCCATGTGGTGGGTAAAGCTCCAAACAAAAGAACCAGCTTGACATAAATAGAAGATTTTGCACCCAAATGGAAAACTACAGTAATACTTACACGTTTTGTATAAATTGCAACTTTTGAGATTATTGTGCAATTAGTAATTGGAATTAATGGAGATAGTCTGGAATCAACAGAAAATCAGAGTATTAATGATAATGTTTTTTAACCAAGCGTTACAGAAAATGGTTAGTTATTATGCAGCATGCTCTGATGCAAATCAACTGCCTAGAACAAAACCATCATGTTGCCTTGTCTCTAGTGCTTTCACAAGCAGAGATAAAGGAGGGGGTTGGATTATAGACTTGTTGAATCTAAAAGCACCTGATGCCTTTGGGAAGGTTTTCAGCATGGGAACATTCACTTTGTTCAGGTCAAGGATGTCCGTGGCAGAATTGCCTCATTTGGAAGATCCTGTGAGCCTGATGCAAACACTGCAAGTTACAAATTATCTTTACCAGAGAGAAAGTCTGTATTTAATACCAGCTTGTGTGTGAGAGACAATGTAGGATTCACCTGATGCCTTCATTGACACTTCAGCTGATGTAACATTCAATTCACATATCAGACTGAGAGTCTTTCCTGGACCTCTATCTCGTCTCTCATGTAGCTGGAATTAAGAGGCAACGTCTATGTTTTTTTCTATAGACAAATGCCCTTCAGGACCTTACAACGCACCAGCTTGGAGGAGAAGAAATCCACATGCAAACCCCTTGTCTAAGTATAAAACAACTATTCAGGTAACTGTTTGACAGAAGTGTTTACAATTCAGTCTTTTTAGTAAAAGCAACATGCCCCTCCCCACCTAGGAAATGTAAAGGCGCTCTTCAAACTTCCCCAGCCGAAACCCTGCAAGATTGTAAGCAACGCTGAGTAGTCTGAAAGAGCAGTTTTGTTGGTGTGCAGACATGTAATTCTGCCTGTATGACTAACCCGTGATTTCTGAGTTTTCACAACATTACTGATATGAAAGCAAAGCACGTCCTTGCCTTTCAAGTGAGGAGCCAGAAGCAGTGGGGTTTGGCTTGTCACACTGGCCAAAGCACAGCAGAGACTCTATGAGTGCGATCTGTTTGTCTCTGTTCAATTGCTTGTGAAGCGTCTGCAATAGCGGAATGGTGATCAGCCCAGTTTCCAATTCATAAAAGGAGAAGCAGCATTTCCCTCAGGGCTGGAGCCCCCTCCTTCACCCAACCCCACTCCTGGGCAGAATTTCCTCCCTCCCACCTTCTCCCCACACCTCAGCGCTGGGGCAGCCCCACAGCCTCTTCCAGGGCTGGGAAAACACTCCTGCCCTTTCTCTTCCTGCAGGTTTTGAGAAGAAGAGGCCCCGTCTCCCCAGCCCACACGTGGGGTCTGGGCAGCTCCACGCCTTGTGTTTGAACTGGGAATTGGGATGTTTCAGTTTTCTTCTGTGATCAGGCATGGTTGTTAAAGGCCAGTTGTAGTGGTTAGGCTTTGGTGGGTGAGTAACAGCAAATCTTATTGAACTTTTCTTTTTTTTAGGTTTTGTTTAGGGGTCTCGTTGTCCTCACACCCTCGAGTTCTGCTCCAGGTCAAGCGAAGCCCCATCGAACTGGCCCTAAGGGCGGCAGTGGCCATGGACCAGCACCCCTTTGGCATGGAGAACATGGTTTATTTCGAGGGGAATCTCCCTGTTTTTTTCCAAAGCGGGGGGCTGGTTTGTAGCGAGGCTTAAAACCCCGGTTTGTGCCTAAACGTGGGGCTGATTTCAACCTCAGGGACTGCGACTCCTTCCATCTCCAACTCACAGCCCTGGCTGCACTGTCACCGCACCGGGCTCAGCGTTCTCTTGTATTTTGGAGGTTTTTTTACAGATCGGCAGCAGCCGGGGATATTTAGCAGCTGTGTATTGGTGGCAGAATCCATGTCGTTATGTGTGTGATCTGTGCTCAGATCTGGTGGGACAGTGAAGAGATAGCAACCGATGGCGCTGTCAGTCACGTCCTCTGGGAGAGACGGTCAGGACTGTTTGTAGCTGTCCCACCTCAACTGCGAGATCTGTCTCTGGAGCTGCCAGTGCCAAAGCTGCTCTTAAGGCAGAGAGAGCGATACCGGATAACCTGCCTTTTTTTCGGTGCCTTTTCTGGGTCTCCAGTCTGTCTGCTCTGTTTGCCCTCTGCCTTGGATCGCACCTTTTCTCCCTTCTTGACGGAAACTGACTTTCTGTTGTGTTTTGTTGCATTTCTAGTGACAAATCTGCTCAACTTCGCCTGCTCCAACGTTGTGCCGGGGGAAAGAGCCAACCTCAAGCATGCCTTGCACCGCCTGCATGACGCTCTGGTAAGAAGCAGCTGTTTTCGAATTACTGCTGGACTAGGACAGCCTTTAGCACTGGGGTGAGCTGGGAGTCGCTCCTGAGTTTTCTTTTCCACAGGCTCGAATCCCTTTACTAAAGGGGCAGAGTTCTTGCGTGCTGCCTGTTGGCCGCCATCTGCGTTAAGGTCTCGTGGGCTGACAGACCCCATGTATCAATAGGAGCTTGTTTTCTCTCTTGTCAATTCTGTGACAATTGGGAGAATAGAAGTCTTCCTACTCCCAGTGCTGGGAATGAAGGAATATTAGCTAAAACCCGAGGTCTACCCCGGAGAAACGTCCTGTGCTTGACAACTGCACCGTCCCTGGGCGCTCCTTGCTGAGCAAACGCCTCCAGCCTGACCCCGGTGAACCCCCGAGCGGGTCTGCTTTGCTCCCTCTTCTTCGGAGAAGGGATTTCACAGTGCTGAGCTGCGGCAGAGGACTCGGCGTCTGCTGCGTCTGCACGAGGAGGCTCTACCTGCAGCAGGGATGAGCCCAGAAGGACTCCAGCAGCGAGCAGTCTTCTCCCAGAGGTGGTGGCCGGTGGGGTGCCACAGCTTGGTACGTGGAGATCTCCGCAGGTTCTGGTTTCTTAATACACATCAGTGTGGATTGAGGAAATATTCCCATCGAGTGCCATGGGCAGAGGCGACCCCGACGCGCTGTTGCTGAGCATCGACTGAGCGCCATCTTCCTCCAGTGGGCTGAAGAGTTGACCTATTGGCCCCTCCTGAGGGGGAATCGAAGTCTTGTTCTCTGAACTCTCGCAGGAGGGTCTGGAGAAGTTGCAGTCTGGGGCACCCCAGCGACCTGAATCCCATCCCCTGGCTGATTATCATTACGCAGGTAAACTGGAGGCAGAGCTTGTTCCTTCTCCGGGAATGCGAACGGGTACTGCCGTTCCCTTTGTTCTGATTGAAAGAAGTGATTTTTAAAAAGGTGCGAGCGACAGTCTCTGTTCTTTGGGTTGGGGAAAACAGTCTTTTTGATCTGTTCTGGTGGGGTTTTGGCACAGGGTGAGTGGTCTAATCGTTTCCATGTCTCTGTTTCTTCCCAGGCGCAGACACTTGGATGCCTCTCGAGGAGCAGTTGTTTAAAGAGGCCTTTTCTGTACACCAGAAGGATTTGCACCTGATACAGAAGAAGGTAAAGCTGTTAGACCGAGGCAGGTCTCAGGTTGTTAGCATGGAGGGGAGTTTTAACCCAGAAAAGTCATCTTTTGAATGGTGTGTTGGAATCCTGTCCTTGGGATGCTGCTTCACGCTAAAAAGATACCGGTACAAGACATAATTTGCCCTAATGTGTAATTACCACAGAATATTTCATCTCTCTGGTGCAAAATACCCGAAATACTAAAAGAATACTGACACGTTCCGCTGACCACCACCGTATAACGTACAGTTCTGCCTTCCCAAGGCTTCTTTACAGCCCTTTTAGAAGAAGGAAGCTCATTTTCTGCCTGATCTCACCCATACGTTGTGCTGTGAGAACCAGAGACAAGGGGGGACAGACAAACAGCACTCAACAGATTTGTTGTGGGTCTGTGCCCTAAATGTTTTCCTGCAGTCTTTCCCTCATCAATCACTTCTAGTTTTCTCCCAATAGATTCAGACGAAGACCGTGTCCCAGTGTGTCGAATACTACTACACCTGGAAAAAACGTGTCAGATTTGCCAGTGGTCAAGCTCAAGGGACAGAAGAAAAGCTGAAGGGAAACAAGGAGGAGGTGGAAGAGGCTGAAGAGAAGGTAGAAAAACTGCCCGGGGTTGGTGCGAGATGTCGCTCCTCGATGAAGCTATCGTCCCGGGCTCTGGGAAATAATCCCATTCGCGTTAAACTTGCTGCTGATGATTTTCAGGGATGTTCTGTAACATCCCAGTGCTCCATAAAAGGAATTGCTGGTGACCCGGCTCTGCACAGAGGTTGCCAATACTTTCGTTGTCTGGAAACAGGAATTGGGTTCACAGAATTTATATTTTTTTTTTTGTTGGTAGAAATTGGGTAACCACATCACTTCAGTGCTCAGTACTTCTACACTTTAAACCCGTTGTACAGACTTCTGTGGAGGAAAGGGCTGTTGCACTGAGGACAGTAGGAATTATACAGTTTTTCTTTCAAGGTCTGTCTTTGCACCCCCTCCTCCCTGTTGAATTTCAGTGTTTTTTTAACTGTTTAGTGTTCGGAGGAGCTCACCAGGTCAGGCTGGCGCTGACAGAACGCGTTACACCCAGCACAAAAATAAATCCCTCAATGCTGTGGCCATTGGGGATGTTTCCAGCTAGTTGTTCACTTTAGCTGTCCCCCTTGCTGAGGAGAAGGAGAAATAACTAAAGGCTGTCTGCTTTACAGGCTGCTTGCAGCCCGAAGAAGAGGTGCCGGCTCGGGCCGAAGGAAAACACCAAGAAAAAGCAGAGGAGTTGTGAAAAGACGCCCCGCAGCACGGGCAGTCCCTCCCGCTGTCCCCATGACTCTCCGTGCTGGGGTGGAGGCGCCGGTGATGTGGCTGTTTCCCTGCAGAGAGTTTGGAAGGTTAGCTGGTCGTTTTTCTTCTCGAAACCTGCTGCTTTGGGCTCAAACCGATGGAAACTTTCAAAGGCGCCCAGGGGGAGCTGAGCTAAGGGCAGCTGGAGGGTTCCCCCTGCCCCGCAGCCTTCTGGCGGTATTGTTTGACTTTAAACCCAAAGCTCTGTGTTTTCTGACGTGGGGAGACCCTCCCGCCGAGTCGCGAGGTTGGGACCAGACCCCCTTTCCTTTCTCACCTCCTCTGGGAGAGGAGTCCCAGTGTGGCTGTATCCAGCCTCAGCTTCCGACTGGGAAGGAGAGTCCGGAGCCCCGTCTCTGCCCCAGAGTGGCTTTGTTCCAGCTCAAGCTGGGTATCTCCGAAGAGAGTGCCCTGTCGCTTGTCTTCCAGTGCCTTAGAAGGTCTATTCCCTGAGGTGTTCAGGCACCTCTGTGTTCTGCATGCACCGACTTTTTGTCCCAGCGATTTGTTTAATAGCCGCTTTTCCTCTGCGCTGATTGGAGCGACAATGCAGTGGGGATTGTTTCTACTCCTGCAGTTTCACCCTCCTCCCATCTAATCCGCACTTGGGTCTCCTCTGTCTCCTGCTGACTTCAGCTGGAACGCTTTCTCGCTCTCTTTGAAGGCCCTTTCCTCGAATTACAGGCTTGCTCCGCTTAATCTTGTTGTGGAAGAATCCCAGCGTTTCTCTATTTTCACTATGAAGAGGTTCCACTAAAGTTCCTTTTTGCGGTTTGCGGTCCGAGGGCTTCCACGCTGCAGTCACTCGTGCCAAGCAACATCACTCATTCCCAGCAAAGCTGCTCAAGTTTCGATCCACCTTAAATTTAAGCAATCACACCGTTAATTCTCCTATTTTAATCCCCAACAATCTCTCTTGTTTAACCAGCAAGGTCCCACCAGCCAGGGGTACCGGCAGAAACTGTGTAGGACCACGCAGCAAAACACAGCAGAAACTCACAAAATAAAACTAATGAAACGTGGTCTAAGAAACTAAAAAAAGAAATTAAAAATTCCCGTTTGTTTTCTCCCTTCCAGGGTGTTTGGGAAGGTCAATGGGAGGAATCCTCACATGAAATGCCATCACCCGCGGGACGATTGGAAGGCCCCGACAGTTTTTTTAAAGGGAGGCGAAGCCAAGAGAAGCCCAGATGGTGACCTCCTCCAGCTGGCAACTGGGCAACTGTCATCTCAGACCACCAACGAGGTCAATTTACTCTGTTTAGAAAACCCCAACGACCTCTAGCATGGGGGCAGCACCTGAGCTCTGCAGAGGATCCACCACCACGAGGTCGCCCCCATTCCAGAAAGACCCAGAAGAAGCGAACAGCAGAGAAATAGTTATCGTATTTAATAGCGTTTCCCTCTTAGGTGATAGTCCCGTGTAGGTTTTAGGTCTTCGTTAGCCATCTTTTAGGTCTTAGTTTTAGGCTTTAGTGTTCTTCTGATAGGAGTAAGGTTTGGTTTTCTTCTGATAGGAGTAAGGTTTGGTTTTCAGGAATCATGAAATTTTCAGAGTTGGAAGGGACCTCTAGAGATCATCTAGTCCAGCTCCCCAGCTAAAGCAGGATTACCTAGAGCACATGACTCAGGACTGCATCCAGGCGGGTCTTGAAGATCTCCAGAGAAGGGGACTCCACAACCTCCCTGGGCAGCCTGATCCAGTGCTCGATCACCCTAACCTTAAAGAAGGTTTTTTCTTGTATTTGAATGGAACTTCCAACTTGTGCCCATTGCCGTGTCACTGGGAACCACTGAAAAGAGCCTGGCTCCATCCTCCTTCAACCCACCCTTTAGATACTTAGAAGCAATAAGAAGGTCTCCCCTCAGCCTTCTCTTCTCCACGCCAAAGAGTCCCAGCTCTCTCAGCCTTTCCTCATAAGGGAGATGCTCCCATCCCTTAATCATCTAAGCTGCCCTATGCTGGACTCTCTCCGCTAGTTCCCCATCTCTCTTGAAGTGGGGAGCCCAAAACTGGACACATTATTCCAGTTGTGGCTTCACCAGTGCAGAGTAGAGGGGGAAATGACCTCCCTCCACCTACTGGCCCCAGTCAGATTCAACACTTGGCTCCAAATAGGTTGGAAAACTGTCCTTACCCCAATGCACCTCAGAAATCAATCTGCATGAACAGGGATCTGTCACTCTCTGCAAACTCATCACCGGGGGAGCTGGAAAAATATTTATAAAATCTATAGCTGCTTAGAGTCCAGACGATAAAAAGCACAGCACAGGTCCCATGAGAGAAACTGCAATGGGAAGAGGTCTTGGTTTGATTAGGTTGCTGGATAACAGCTTCAAGTTAAGGGATTTCTTGAGCTACCGCAACCATTTGCTGATTGTCCTCCTCTTCCTTCCCCCTTGCTCTTCTCCTCACAAATCAATGGCAAAGGACACAAAGGGACAGACTTCCTTCATTGCATCCAAATGCCCCAGTGCTTTACATGAACACATTTTAAGGAAAAGAGCAACAGAAGTGACTGACAACATGGAAGAAGACTGGGCAATAAACCATTAAAAAAAAACCCAGACAATTAAACGACACCAGAAAATGCAATTGAAATGCCTCCTCTCTTCTTTGGCACTTGGGAAACTTCATCTGGACTCTTCTGTCCCCCTCCTGGTTTCCACAGCCCAAGAAAAGACTTGCTGTGGGCCCAGCCCAAAGCCTTTGGGATGGTGAGGGGCACACAAGAGGCAGGCAGAGGGAGCTGCCTCTGGTCTGCATCAAGAAGAGGAGGCTCGGGGTGGACCCAACTGGTGACTACAGCTGAACAAGTGGCACTAGGCCCAGAAGAAATCCCAGCTAGATAAAAAGGAAAAGATTGTCACCATGAGGCTCCTCAGACACAGCACAAGGGCCCAGAGGGGTTGTGAAGCCTGTCCTTGAGGGTACCCAAACATGACTGAACTAAGTCCCAAGCAACGGGATCCAGCTGGGGCTGCTCTGAGCAGAAGCTTGGACTGAATACCTCCAAGCGTCTCTACCAACCTCTATGCTTCTGTGGTTCTTCGAAGGTGAGCTGTCCTGCCTTCCCCAGATGGGCAGCGACAGCCACAACCTTGTGGAAGGCGGCCTGTCACACTACCACCCAGGCCCCTACTTCAGATGAAGAGCCACTATCAAGCACGGGGGGCTTTGCCACTTGCAGGGCACTGGGTCGGTGGGAGGGCACTGAGGACCCCCAGCCCTCCTGGAACACTGTTGCTACCATGTTGTTGAGACCCCAGCCACGGGATGAGGAGAGAGTTGGAGCCCAGGGCTCATGAGGGGAGCTGGAAGGTGGTCCCTATGCCCAAGGGGTGGCCCTTCTCTCGGGCAAGCAACATGGCGGGCAGGAGCGAGCCCCAGGAAAGAGGCTTTCGGCCCCCTCGACCCTCCTCCTCTTCCCACATTTGGGCATGTTTCAGGCCACAGCCCCCCCCCGCCCAAACATACCATAGTTGGCCACACGCATCAGCCACAGTCCCAATCAACATCACAATGGCTTCCTGATGTCATCAGCCACCTCACACTGCCTGTTCTTGGGGACCAATAAAAGCAGGGGTTCCTGCAGCTGGCCCACAGTTTGCCGAGCTTCCAGGCCCTCAGATGCCAAGCATGCTTGGAAGGAAGAGGAGCTGGAGCAGCGAGGCGCATGGCTGCCCACCTTTGTGTGGAACGCCGCAGAGCCGCTCCCCGCAACCGCAGAGGAGGCAGGCTCATCCCAGGAGGAGGAAGCTCAATGAGCAGAGGCTGCACACCACTCCTGATGGCACAAGCGCGGATGACCTCGATATTATAATCAGAGGCATGGAGCGCTTGACCATAAGCTCACCAGGAGATCACACAAGCGCGGCTGACCTCGATATTATAATCAGAGGCATGGAGCGCCTGACCATAAGCTCACCAGAAGACGGCGTGGAGCCCAAGCGCATCTGCCTGCCACGGAACAGCCAGGGCAGTGAGGCAGATGGCTGTCCACTTTGGCCACAGAGCCACTCCCTGCAACCAGGGAGGAGGAAGGCACCTGCCAGGAGGAGAAAGCGCAAGCAGCGGAGGAGGAATGTCACTCCTCATGGCACAGGTGCGAGTGACCTCGCTTCCGCGATCAACGGCACACAGCGCATGGCTGTAAGCCCACGAGAGAACGGCGTGGAGCCCAAGCGCATCTGCCTGCCACGGAGCAGCCGGCGCAGGGAGGCGGATAGGTGCTCAGCTTGGCATGGGATGCCACAGAGCCGCTTCCAGCAACCATGGAGGAGGAAAGCGCCTCCCAGGAGGAGGAAGCGCAATCGGAGGAGGAGGAGGAGGAGCAACATCATCACCCCCCATGGCATAATTGTGACCGCCCTTGCTTCTGCAATCAAAAGCATGCAATCAACAGCATGCAATGAATGTATGTCTTTAACTTATTAAATTGGGTTGGTGAATGTAAAAGTTCTGGGACTGCTCTTGCTGTTTGTGCCGTAACTAATTTAAGCAATTAAAACTCGTTCCGCTGGGTTGGTGGTGCTGTTATGGTTGGAGAGACCCATAACAATTTATTTTCATTTAGGCAATCATTCTATCACCCTATGAGCCCTCCCCACCCGGGAAAGGGAATCGGGTAAAACAAGGCAAACCGGGAGCTGAAGTATAAACACATTTAGTAGAGTTAGATTAGGTAATTAACATTAACAGCACATTCTCCTTTTGCTCCTCATCACTTGTACGTAAAAAGAACTGAAAATCAAAGAAGCGGCATTGTGTTCACACCTCCTCCCTAAGCCCGCTCCTCACTGCGGGTGCTGCCAAAGCGATGCCAAAAGGTGGGAGTTTGGGGAAAATACCTTGCACAGTATTGAAATACAGGTCCGAAAGCCCCGTATGTGGATTTAAACCGCTGCTACCCCACAGAAGGGCTCCACGTGCAGTTTCCTGCTGCGAGTCTCACTGCTGTTCCGCACCGCTTCCAAAAAGTTCTGATGCAAGAAGAGAATGTGGCGCAGGTGCTCTGGTGCCAGGACAGCGTGCCGATGCTCCAGGGTGCTTTCCCCGGCAGTGAAGGCCTGGTCTGGCAGGAGGGCGGTGGCGGGGATGGCAAGGTACTGCCGGCTCAGCCGCCCCGTTGCCGGGAAGCAATGCTCGTTGCTATGCCACCAGTGCAGCGGCTGGTGCTGCGCTTGCAGAGGGGCTCCAGGATGTAGTTTTCCAGTTGCTGGTGGATCTCGGGGTTCTCTCCATGGTGTCCTTCCCCAAAAGGATGTCGTAGCTGCTCTGAGACGGGGCGCTGGCGCATGGGTCCTTGCGAGCAGGCAGCTGGCTGCTGGCATCTGCGCCCTCGGCTTTGGAATCCGAGTTTGTCACCCCAAACTGGGTGGCAGATGGGGACTGTCAGTTGCAAACCCGCAACAGCGTGGTTCTCACTGGCTGGTGCAGCTCACTTCTCAGGCTGGGGCTGAGAAACCGCATCTCCTGGAAGCGCTGCCCAAATCAGAGGCCTCTTTGGGTCGGGGGTCCCTTTTTTGGTTTCCTGGTTTGTGCTGGACGGGCCCTTGAGGACACTGCGTGTCCGCTGCGGTGTCCTGGTGCTGTAGTAAAATCCCCAACATGGGTTGAATTACAGCATGTCTGCCTTTACCAAAGACAGCAAACTCTCCTTTGGAGCAGGGAATTTGAACCCTCGCTTTGAATTGGACCTTTGAAACCATCTTCACGAATGGAACCGGAATATTAAGATTTAATTTGAAAAAGGAAAGGGAATTTGGATTAGGGAAATGGAAGGTTCTGGGGAATGATTCTGAAAATTGGTGTTGGCATATTAAAGAGACCCAGCAACCTGTATTGGTTAAGCAAACAGGACCATGTGATCGATTCCCTCGGGGAATGCAGTTCCCTTCAGTGTGGAAGACTGCAGAACACGGAGAATGGCATTACGTGCAATCTACTCCTTGGTGTATGGATTGGACAGGGAATCAGTCAAAAGAGAAGATAGGAAAAATTAATTTGCCTCCTGCTTGGATGGCAGAAATCTACGAGAGGCAATAGAAGTCGGATGGTTGAACAAGATCTTGAAGGCTTTGAGTTTGCCCGGACCAGATGGCTGCAAAGCCTATTGTGAAACCCAATCATTTTTGTGATCGTAGTGATTTTTGTTTGTGTTTTGTTTAGATGTCTTAAGAGTATAGTTATCAAGCAATTATCTCAACCTTATGTATTAGTGATACGGGATAGGAAATGAGGCTCACTGAAGTACAGAAAGACTTGGCTAAGTCTCAAAGGGAGGGAATTGTTGTAGTAAAATCAACATAAACCAGGAAAATTAAATGTAAAATGTAATTGAAGCAACAAAGGAAACCTGCTGCTGCTCAAGCCCTAGATACTGCCCCAACTGTATTTATTCACCTAATCTCAAAATAGAGAAATAATTAGTAGACACGATTTCTCTATGATTCAGTTAAGGAACTACCCAGCAGACAGTGTAGCACTGTTGATAAGGGCATTCCTATCAAGAGAGCGACAAACTGTAGGCCTAGTCAGCAAACCCAGAAACCCACCTGGAACTGCCGAGATCAGAGGAAAAGCAGGTAAAAGGTGGTTCCAGACGGGGGGAGATGGTGACCACCGACTCATTGACCACCTCCCCAAACAATACCACTTATTAAAAACATAAGAGTGGAAAAAGAAGACAGAGTCTGCGCATTCATTTACGTGGGAAGCAAAGAAAACTCGACCAATCATTAGAGGGAATGACAGTGAATATGTATTAATTGTTTGAATATGTAATAATCAATGTGTAAAAGTGGAGATTTTTGGAACTAAGGTGTGAGCGCTCCCGTTTTGGGACAAGCACCCATTTCTGCGATTAATGGCATAAACTTAGAAATACCTCTGCTCTGTGTGTTTTACTGGCTTGCCCAGCAGGTAAAGAACCCAGATTTGGGAGGACAGTGGGGTGTCCGTAAGGGGTCCTGGGCGGCGCTTATGGGGTCCTGGGGGGGACTCCTGCAGGCCATAGGGAGTCTGGGGCAGCCCTTCAAGGATCTGGGGGTCCCCTCTGGTGCCTCTGGGGAGGCTTTTGTGGCTGGAGAGGGCCCAGCTGGTTTCAAGAGGTGCTTCCTCCCTTTCTCCAGCCCACCCAGCTCCCCCGACACCACCCCCCCCCCCCAGGTTGGTGGGTGCCAGCAGTGCCAGCCTGTCCCACTGGGTCGGGCACTGAGGGGGGCACAGCCCCAGCCGTGGGACGGGAGGAGGAACCACAGGACCAGGGATAAAACGTTGGTCTCTATTTCTTTAACATTTCCCATGGGGGGCACCCCAGGGTTGCGCGGCTGCACCGCAGCTGGTGCCAGGAGGGACTCCAACATCTCCCCCTGTTTCCACAGATTACTAAAAATGATCAATAATACAGCATTGGTCACACGTTAAGGAAAGGGATACAATCAAAAGGCTTCTGTGTGAGCCGACTCGGGCAGGACGCAGGAACGACCACAAGACCACGGATGAAAGACAAAGAACAAATGTGATCTCAATACCTCGCGAATCGGGGAGTCTCCGCAGCAACGCCCGGGCAGAGGGACACAAGCAGGGGATGCAGGCGCCACAGGGCAGGAGAAAGTCCTTGTTAGCAGCAGCGTGAGCTCCAACTCGCTGTTCTCGACTGCTTTTCGAGGGTTCAAGCAGGCATAGCTTTCCAGTGCGCTTTGTTCTTCTTCAACACCAAAGCAGTGATCTCCTGTATGCCAGATAAGGTGTCCCTGAGCCCATCCCAGGCTCACGGTATCTAAGTGCGGATATTCCACTTGAGAGCACACATGGAGCTGAACAACAATTAGTGTGACAGATGTGTTGTCCAGCACCCCAGGTGCGTGGCACTTCAGCAGTCCTCCTCACCAATCTTCTGTTACTTTCCCACATTCCACACCCTCGCTCAAGAGACCGCTTCTGCTGGGGCTGACAAAGTTGGAAATGTTCATTCAAACTTGTGGGGTGTAATACAGAGTAATTTACAGAGGCATGAAATAAACACACATAGAAAAAGGAATAAAATAGCCAAAAAGAATGCTACATATGAAGACAACTCTTAAAAACTAAACTAATTCAGAACTTGAGTATCATTTTTGTAGGAGTGCAGAGGCTTCCTAGTATTGCCAGTTAGCGAAACTGGAAAGCCACTGTTACGAGAGACTTTCAGACAGTTCTGAAATGATTTTTGCCAGTCAGTGTAAAGCAGCTTCCTTGAATGGAATACCTCATTGGTCAGTTTTGGGTCACCTGTCCTGCCCGCTCCTCCCCACAGGTGCGACACCTCTATGCTTTTCTGCTTAGAATCATAGAATCACAGAATTGTCTAGGTTGGAAGAGACCCTTGGGATCATCGAGTCCAACCATCTACCCTACTCTACAAAGTTCTCCCCTACACCATTTTCCCCAACACCACATCTAAACGTCTCTTAAACACATCCAGGGATGGTGACTCAACCACCTCCCTGGGCAGTCTATTCCAATGCCTGACCACTCTTGCTGTGAAAAATTCTTTCCTAATGTTCAGTCTAACTCTACCCTGTTGGAGCTTGAAGCCATTCCCTCTTGTTCTGTCATTAATTACCTGTGAGAAGAGACCAGCACCAACCTCTCTACAGTGCCCTTTCAAATAGTTGTAGAGAGTGATGAGGTCTCCCCTCAGCCTCCTCCTCCTCAAACTAAACAGACCCAGCTCCTTCAACCGCTCTTCGTATGATTTGTTTGCTAGGTCCTTCACCAGCTTCGTTGCCCTCCTCTGCACTCCCTCCAGCACCTCGATATCTCTCTTGTATTGAGGTGCCCAAAACTGGACACGATACTCGAGGTAACCTCCCTGGTATCGAGGTTAGACTGACAGGTCTGTAGTTACCTGGATCCTCCTTTTTGCCTTTCCTATAGATGGGTGTTACATTTGCCACCCTCCGGTCCATTGGGACCTCCCCAATTAGCCATGACTTCCTGTAAATCATGGAAAGTGGTTTGGCAAGCACGTCTGCCAACTCTTTCAGCACTCTTGGGTGTAGCCCATCCAGTCCCATAGACTTGTGTGCATCGAAGTTACAAGAGAGGGCACCAAAGCCCTCTGGGGTGCATCGGCCTCTCCAGTGTGCTCCAACACTCCTCTCCGCTGCGTGTGGCTGCTGCGGCAGGAGTAGGATGGGCTTTACGGCACTGCTTTTGCCTGGGACGGAGTTAGTTTGCTCCACAGCAGCCCAAATGGTGCCCTGTTTTGGATCCGTGACCAAAACAGTCCTGATAACACAACGCAGTTTTAGCTGTCGATGAACAGGGCTTGCACAGCAGCAAGGCCTTCTCTGCCTCTCATGCTGACCCACCAGTAACTAGCCTGGGGGTGGACAAGAAGCTGGGAGAGGACACAGACGGGACAGCTGACCCCAACTGACCAAAAGGATATCCCACGCCATAGAACGTCGTGCTCAGCAATAAAAGTTGGGGAAAGATAGAGCAAGGTGTTGGGGGAAGGTCTCTTGAAGGCTATGGCATTTGTCCTTCCAAGTGACTGTTATGCGTAATGGAGCCCTGAACATAATGAGTAGCAAAAGGTGCAGTTGCTCTAAATTTTGGCATCTGTTGTCATCTCAGTTGGACAAAGGAATTTCCCAACAACCTCCAAGGAGATGACCCCTGGTGTTGCTCCATCTCTCAGAGTTGCTCCCTTAGAGCTTGCGGTTACCTGCACGTACCCTGGACCAACTCAGTACCTCCCATGTCACCAGGTGTTTGTGTCTGAGCAGCTCACCACTGCCCTCCACCTCCAGTCATTAGCAGCAGAGCCCAGACAAGGAGCTCCCACCAGGGCGGCTGTGTTGTGCACATCTGAGCTGAGGCAAGAGGAATCCCACCTCCTTTGACTGATTTGTGGTGTGCATGGGAGGGAACCGAGTCCCCTCCTGTCCCCAGGACTGAAAACACCAGAGGAGGTGCCTCAATTGACTCAGCTGAGTCCCTTCCCTCCACAGGGGTAAAGGAGATCCCTCCCTGGCACTGTCCAAGTGTCCTGCCTAACGATGGGACACGTTGCAAGGCAATTCTCATGCCCAGCTGCTTTCCTGGAAGGAGAAATGACACTGCTGGAAAGAAGCCTTTGACCCCGGCTGAGGAAGGGAACATCAGTGATTCCTTCCGCAAAAGGAGCAAGGAGACAATTCTGAGAGAATGAGGTAACTTCAGAAGGCGGCCACCCAGCAACCCAGAAAACCAATAAGAAATCAAGAGACCACCAACCAGAATGAAGCGATTGCACTTGGGCATTGGGTGATGGGCGGTATTTTCTGGGGAATCTGTCTGTAAGGGTATAATTGGGGTGCGCAATCTGCAGTAGGGGTCCCTCCCTGGAGGCAACAGCTCGAACTGCTCTGTGTGTCGGGTAAATAAACCACTGAGTTACTCAGCGAACTGGCGACTCGTCTTCTGCGGGGGGCAACCTGGGGCTGAGCCCTGTTGGGGTGGCACACACATAATTCCTACCACAGTCTCGCTGGCGGCTGTGTAATTCCTGAAACAACAAGCCAGAGGCTTCTCCTGCCCTAACACCTACTCAAACACAGATGACATTACAAGCAGCTGCGCAAGCCAGGTCCTGCTCCTGCCCTCAGGCAGGCACCTCTTCAGGCACATGGGACAGCACAAGCACATGAACAAGCCAGGTGTGACCTTCTACACTATCACCTACTCACCCAGCTGTGGCAGCACAAGCAGCTGCACAAGCCAGGGCCTACTCCTGCCTTAAATCCTGCTCAGCCACCAGTGACCTCACAAGCACCTGCACAGCAGGAGCACCCTTACTGCCAACCCCCAAGATTTTGCCCCTCCATCTCCCTCTCCATTTCTGTCTCCCACTTCCCCAGGCTCTCCCCTCTCCCAGGCACCTTTCTCACCCGCTCCATGACATCCCAACATCTCCAGCTGTCGCTGTGTTTGTGTGGCAGATGGTACCTCAGAAGCATTGTCCCAGCCACATCACCTGCATCTCCTTCTGCTCTCATCATTACTGCGCCAGCTGTCTGATGAGCTTTTGCACCTCATGCACCCTCTCATCCTGTCTCCCTTCTGCTCTTAAACCTGCAAGAGAAGTGACAGCCAGGCGGTGCCCCCTCTGTGGCATCTTACCAGCACCTGCCTGAGATGCACAGCTGGTGGGAACTGTCACCATCAGCCCCAGCATGGCAGGAAGTCTTCTCTTGGCACAGCAACAGCTCTGGCCGTGCTTCGTGCGTACCATGCTTCCTGAAGGAGAACCACAGCACTCAGTGCCTCCTGGGAAGAGCTGATTTGAAGGCAGCTTTGCCGCAGGTCCCCAGGCCGCTCCAGGGGTTCTTCCTCTCCCCCGGCTCGGCCACAGGTCCCACATCTGGCTCCTTCCAGCAGGATTTTGCAGAGCCTGTTCCAGCTGTGAGCACCGGGCCAAGGGCTCGGGGCACAAACAGCCCCCACCCCCCAAGGCCCAGCCCACAATGCGACTCTGTCCCCAAACTACTACACCTGCCAAACAGGCTCTCCCGCTACCGCAAGGATCTTCCCTTTTAAGAAGAGCTTACGTAGTCGCACACCATGAGAGGGCGATTTGGGCTTCAGTCCCAGAACAAAAGAATTCCCATTACAGAATCTCAGCCAACACCTCCAGGAGCCTCTTGTCAGCGACCCACAAACACTGTGTTGCAAAGAAAGCTGACAGCTGATACAAAGTATCTTTTCCTCCACAAATCTTTGTTTCCCTCCTACCCTCAGACTAAACCAGTAATAATCAGACAATTATACTGTCATTATCACTGGTCTGAAACCCCTCCAAACCATCACTCACAGATGTCAACGTGGACATCTCTGCCTGACAAGAGACGACCGGCCCCAAAACTGGATCTTAGGGTGTCCTGGCTCTACTGAAGCCAAACCATTTAGAATAAGGATACAAACAAGTTTCAGAGAAAGCAGCATAGTTACTGAAAGAGGTGAGAAATGTGATCTTTCTCAGCCACCCCTAATTTCACAGGAAGTTTCGAGAGTTTTTGTTTTTTTTCTTTTTTAATCACTGCCCAGCACAAGTGAAAAAGCACACACCCGCTCTTTTAAGGAGAACGAAAAACCACAAGAGTAAGACTGTCGAGATCTGAGCAGCTCAACCACTGCCACAGCATTTTCTGTCCCTATGAGCAGTCCTGCCCCATTCTGAGTGTCCTGGTTTGAGGTAAAACAGAACCAATTTTGTTTAGTTACTTTGCTTCTTAGCTGGGCCTCTTCTAACTCCTGAAGTTAACTGCATATTGTGCAAACAGTTCACTCGCCTAGAATGATAAGGCCAATTGTTTATAGCTGATGCCCAGGCATGGTATGCAGAGAGGCTCTTGCTTATACTCATTGCTATAACCCCCACGGCCAACCAGCTTTGTTATTTGCCCCGTTGGAGGGTCGGAAGCGGAAAAGCATAGTGGGGTCCCACCTGTAGGGAGGAGCGGACAGAACAGGTGACCCAAAACTGACCAACAGGGTATTCCATCCCATCTACCTCATGCTCAGTATAAAAGCTGAGGGATCAAAGGGTCAGCGCTCTTCCTTCAATGGCCGACGTCTGAGGAGGACTCTGTTCGTCTGCCTGTGATCCCCATCCGTAATCCATTTCCGGAATCCAATTCCCGTCCGTCACTGAGTCCAGCCTGGGACTGCCCCAGTGCCAGCCGGTGTTGCGATTGTCATCTCGGGAGCTTGATACAGTTTTGTATATATTTTTCATTATTGCTTTTTATTTTATTATTAATATTTCATTAAAGTAGTTTAGTTCCTTCTAAACTCATAAGTCTCTTTCCTCCTCTGCCTCTCTCTTTGAAGAGGGGTAGAGGGGAGCATCTGTCGGTCCCATCTTGTGTTCCCCAGGTCACCAGTAGTGGACTAAGGCCTAAACCACGATATTGAGCCACTCAGAAAGCGCCCACAAGGACCATCTCACTCACCGCCTTAATCACAACTAGCAGTGGCCTCAGCACCCTGAAGCTGTTTTCTGTCACTGCACACATGGAGTTCATACGGCCTTTCTTGATGCAGCCTCCTTCCTCATGGGACTTCCCACTGAGTACCAAGATGGCAGCTCTACACTGTACGTCCACAGAGCAGCTTCCACCCACTGTCCCCTGCTCACAGCAAGAACAAACAGCCCTGTCCTCTCCCCTGCCCATCTCCACGCTCGCTCGGGAGGAGCTGCTCTCGCGCCCCTTGCGGCCCGAGAATTCCTGACGTGCTGCTCAAGGCCATGACGGCGGTCACGCTGCGCCTGCACCCACATCCCTGTTCTTCATCCCCAGGGACACTGCCCGGCCCTGTGGATTCCCACCTGCCTACAGCAGCTGTTGCCCTCTCTCTCACCAGCGTTTTAGAAAAGCACCCTATTTCTTCTGAAGACCTGCTCTGACCTCCCTACAGGACAGGCCCAGAGGCCATGCCTGTGGCTGGTAAAGTGGCTGTGGCTTGATGAAGTAAGGCGGGGAGCCAGCAGAACTGCCACCTTGGATTTCCGAAGGGCAGACTTTAGCCTCTTTAGGAGACTGGTTGAGAGTGTCCCTAGGGAGGCAGTTTTGAAGAGCAAAGGTGCCCAGGAAGGCTGGGCATACTTCAAGCAGGTGCTCTTAGAAGAACAGGAGAAGGCCATCCCTGTGTCTCGAAAAACAAGCAGATGGGGAAGAAGACCAGCCTGGCTAAATAGAGAGCTTTGGCTGGACCTCAGGAAAAAAAGGAAAGTTTACATTCTCTGGAAAAGGGGGTTGGCAACTTATGAGGACTATCAAGATATAACAAAGCTATGTAGGGGGAAAATTAGAAGGGCCAAAGCTCAATCAGAACTCAGCTTGGCCACTGCAGTTAAAGACAATAAGAAGAGATTCTTTGAGTATATCAATAGAAAAAGGAAGACTAGGGAAAATGTAGGCCCACTGGCGAATGAGACAGGTGCCCTAGAGGTGGAAGACACAGAGAAGGCAGAGTTCCTGAATGCCTTCTTTTCTTCGGTCTTCACTGCTAAAGCTGTCCCTCACGAATCCCATACTCTGAAGGCAAAGGAGAAGGTCTGGAGAGAGGAAGATTTTCCCTCAGTTGAGGAGGACCGGGTCAGAGACCACTTGGCCAAGCTGGACATTCATAAGTCCATGGGCCCTGACGAGATGCACCCGCGAGTGCTGAGAGAGCTGGCAGATGTTATTGCTGGACCACTCTCCATCGTCTTTGAACGGTCATGGAGAACAGGAGAGGTGCCTGAGGACTGGAGGAAGGCTGACATCACTCCGATCTTCAAAAAAGGCAAGAAGGAGGACCCAGGGAACTACAGACCAGTTAGTCTCACCTCTGTCCCTGGGAAAGTAATGGAGCGACTCATTCTGGATGTCATCTCCAAACACGTTGAGGAACAGGAAGTTATTGGAAGTGGTCAACATGGATTTACCAAGGGTAAATCATGCTTGGCCAATCTGATAGCTTTCTATGATGTTATAACTGGTTGGCTGGATGAGGGGAGAGTCGTAGATGTCATCTACCTTGACTTTTGCAAGGCTTTTCACACTGTCTCCCACAACATCCTCATTGGGAAGCTGAGGAAGTATGGGCTAGATGAGGTGACAGCAAGGTGGATTGAGAGTTGACTGCGGGACAGAACTCAGAGGGTTGTGATCAGCGGCACAGAGTCTAGTTGGAGGCCTGTAACCAGTGGTGTCCCCCAGGGGTCAATACTCGGTCCAATTTTGTTTAATATATTCATTAATGACCTGGATGAGGGGACAGAGTGTATCCTCAGCAAGTTTGCTGATGATACCAAACTGGGTGGAGTGGCTGACACCCCAGAGGGCCGTGCTGCCATCCAGCGTGACCTGGACAGGCTGGAGAGCTGGGCAGAGAAGAACCTAATGAGGTTCAAGAAAAGCAAGTGCAAGGTCCTGCACCTGGGGAGGAAGAATGTAAAGCACCAGTATCGGTTAGGGGCAGACCTGCTGGGAAGTAGCTCTGAGGAGAAGGATCTGGGGGTCCTAGTAGACACTAAATTATCCATGGCCCAATTATCCATGGCCCAGCAATGTGCCCTTGTTGCCAAAAAGGCCAATGGAATCCTGGGCTGCATAGGGAAGAGTGTGGCCAGTAGGTGGAGGGAGGTCATTCTCCCCCTCTACTCTGCACTGGTGAGGCCACAACTGGAATACTGTGTCCAGTTTTGGGCTCCCCAGCTCAAGAGGGACAGGGAACTGCTGGAGCGAGTCCAGCGAAGGGCAACTAAGATGATTAAGGGATTGGAGCATCTCCCTTATGAGGAAAGGCTGAGAGAGCTGGGACTCTTTAGCCTGGAGAAGAGAAGGCTGAGGGGAGACCTTATTATGGCGTACAAGTATCTAAAGGGTGGGTTGAAGGAGGATGGAGCCAGGCTCTTTTCAATGGTTCACAGTGACAGGACGAGGGGTAATGGGCACAAGTTAGAACACAGGAAGTTCCGTTCAAATACACGGAAACACTTCTTTACGGTGAGGGTGTCAGAGCACTGGCACAGGCTGCCCAGGGAGGTTGTGGAGACCCCTTCTCTGGAGCTTTTCAAGACCCGCCTGGATGCAGTCCTGAGTCATGTGCTCTGGGCAATCCTGCTTTAGCAGGGGAGGTGGACTAGATGATCTCTAGAGGTCCCTTCCAACTCTGAAAACTCCGTGATTCCAATACAGAATTGCGCAGGCATGAAAAATACCCCGTGATTCAACTTGTTTCACTCGTTTAAGACAAGGCTTGTAGCTGCAAGACAGTTGAGACAATTTAAAACCAGAACTAACCTGCACTCCCCCTTTGACTGGCAGAACTGTCTTTCTCAGTTCTTTGTATTTCTTTCTTCCCTCCGGAGTACATATCAAGATTTTCCTGACTCAAAGAAACGAGAAAGGTCAGTCACAAACACACAGAAAAGCAGACACCCACCAACTTGGGGACTGCACAGTAGCACTCTCATGGTCCTGCCTATATGCACAAAATTACATTAAGGCACCATTCGCCTACACAGCAAGCAATTCCAGCTCAAAGTCCAGCAGCACTCACAGCCACATATCCCACACACCCCTCCCTCCCCTCAGACCCTCCCCTCCTCAGGCCCCTCGGCCCCGCCCCCGGATGGCTGTGACTGACAGCCCAACACCGCCTCCGCTGATTGGCTCAGCCCTGGCCAATGGCACGGCGAGGGAAGACCCCGTGGTGAACCAGTGGAGGAGGGCTCCCTCACAGCCTGCCCGGGCCTCAGGTACCCGTCGGCGGCCTGAGCCTCTCTTCCCCCCAGAAGGGCGCTCCTGGGTAAGATTCGAACACTTCCCCGGGACACTTAGAGATCTCTACAGAGTGGTTTTATAGCTTAGCGCATTTGTAACGGAGCTGCATTACTGACGTCTGTAGTACTCGCACGGGCTTTGCAGACAGTCACTGTCACCGGCAGTCCAAAAGAAGTCGTGTCTCTGTTGTTTAAGCAAACAGAGTGTTAAGGAAAACACTCCTGCCCTTTCTCTTGCTGCGGGTTTTGAGAAGAAGAGGTCCTGTCTCCCCAGCCCACACGTGGGGTCTAGGCAGCTCCACGCCTTGTGTTTGAACCGGGAATTGGGATGTTTCAGTTTTCTTCTGCGATCAGGCCTGGTTGTGAAAGGGCCGGTTGTAGTGTTTAGGGTTTTGTGGGTGAGGAACAGCAAATCTTATTGAACTTTTCCTTTTTTTAGGTTTTGTTTAGGGGGCTCGTTGTACTCACGCCCTCGAGTTCTGCTCCAGGTCAAGCGAAGCCCCATGGAACTGGTCCTAAGGGCCTAAGAATCATAACACCTCTGTTTTGCAGGAACTTCACTATCATAAAATTACACCCTAGACAGGAATATGTTCTGTTGGTTTGTTTTTTGTTATGAGTCCTTGCAACCTGCTCTCCAGCTGGAAGTGGGAAATGCAAAGGCATTAAAATGATAGATTTGCTAAATATGTTGCAAAGGTCTGTATTACTGGCTTTCCCTGAAGCGGGGAAAATACATCCTGTTTAATTGTTGTTTGCATTTGAAATTCTCTGTGAAATGGATTAAGCAGTGTGGGCTTCTTTTTGTGGGTCTGCCCTTGGAAGGAGAGCGCCTTTAGGAAAAGGCTTTTCTGGAGGGGACAGAGAACTTAATTGCTGATGGCTATAAAAGCGCGCCCTGTTTGGGTGGCCTGAAAACAAAACCTGTGAAAATCCATGACTGAAAAATGAGACTTTCTCCTAATGATCGGGGCTGCTGTTTCTACTGATTCGCCCATGAATAACAGCTCGTTCCTTACTCGTGGCTGGGGACCCTTGAATTGTTTCCCAAAGCCTAAGGCAGCGGGAAGGGCTGGGGTTGTCAGATCACTGCAAATCAAATAAAAGAGAGCGGTTTGGAGTTGTCTCGTTCCCTCTGTCTTTTCCCAAGAAAGAGGGGTGGAAGAATGGTAGAATTTGTTACATTGAAGGTCGGTGGTAATCCAAAGCTGCAGAGCGAGCTCGGTGCCCTTGGAAGGGGAACTGCGCTCTCAAGTGGAAATACTTGGTGTCTCGTTGCCTGTGGGACAGAAAGGGACGTCAAGAGTCAACTAAACGACTTTCTCGCCTTCAGAGATGAGGCTCTGGAGGTCACGGTTAATTGAGGGTAGTTGTGGAAGTGTGCCTTACTGAGCAACATGCTGCGTCTGGCTCAGGGCCTAAATATCTCCAAAGTTTGGGGTTGGTTTAAGTGCTTTTTGGTTATTAGCTGGATGTCACTCTTCCAAGCGCTTCTTGCACTCTCCACAGGGGTTTGCTGCTGCCTCCTGCATTGGGCCGAGGGGACCGGCATCCCTCAGGACAGGGACTTTCTCAGGCGCGGAGGTTAAACCCTGTCGGTGCTGCTTAAAAACTGCTCTGATGTTACTGCGGCGGTCACAATGTGAAATCTGTTGGCTTAGGGGAGCCTAAGATTTGCATTCCTCGTAACTGCGGGGGATTTTGGGGAGCCTGGGTGGTACAATCCCCTTCCTGCTCCCAGATTCCTGTCGCTGACCCTGCAGCGGGTGGTTGGAATAACTGATGCCCGCAGCGGCTGAGGGTCGGCATGATCCCGGCATTGCCGGAGCTCGTGAGCCGAGGAATGGGAGCGTGGCCCGTTTCCATCGTGGCTTGTGAGAGAAATAATGCGGTTTGATATAGTTGCGGTGTGGTAATGGCGATTCCTCTTTACACGTGTGATTACAGGGTGCACGCAGGTGTTTCTTAATGCCTGCGAAGCTTTATGAGATTGGTTAATGAGCGTTGCTTTGCTGTGCAAGTGCAAAGTGTTATTTTCATGGAGAAACAAACTCAGATGTTCCCTTTATTTTTCTTTTCTTAAAGGCAGAATGACTATTTTAAAGCTTTCCTTGCAGGCAGAATAACATCTGCTTTTGAGGATTGTTTCTTTACCTGCAGGGTGGAAAATTCTACAGCCTCGCTAAGGCCGCAGAGGAAGAAAACTCGTCAGTTTTCTAGAGAAAACTGCAGTTTGGAGGGGGGGTGGTGGTCTGCCAGAGCGCCTTTTAGCACCTCGTCAGGCACATTTCTTTTCCCTCAGGGCTGAGATGTAACATAGCCTTTTCATTTGGCTGGGTTTTGGTTGTATGAATTAATGGGTGTTTCAGTGAGAACCACAAGACCTAATTTCTGAGTCTCCCTCCTAAGAATTGTTGAGGGACGGAAGCGGGACAGGGAGGTAACCCGAGTGAAACGCTGAAGGCTCTTAAGGATGGAATGAGGAATGGCGGGGCTTGTTCTGGTCACACACTATGACAACAAAAGGCCACAAGTTCCCTGTGGAGGTAAAGAACCGACAATTTGAGAGAGCATTAAGGGATTTGCCTCATCGAAAGGTTTCCAGGGGAATATGGGGGTCACTCTCCATCTCATTCCTGGTGAGCTGCCTGCCTGTAAAGACCATGATTGCATTATAATCACGGAGGCAGGCCCTGAATTGAGGTTTGGGAAGCCATTAGCTAATTTTATGGTAATTCTTTTTTTTGCAAGAACAATGAAATCGTCTGTGACCTCGGATCTCTCTGCTGCAGGATGAGACGGAAGGCACCTCTCCCTGAGCTGCTTTGGCAATGGCTGCTTTCCTTGGGAGCAGGGACAGCGTATAACACCCTCTGGTCATTTCTTCCTGTAAGCTAAAATTGCTGGCTGTGCCCCGCTTTCATGCCCGGCCTGGGGAGCTCTGTCCCCTTTACTGAGTGAGATTTTTATACTCTCTGTCCTTCTGTGCAGCAGTGCTGTCCCAATGCAGCCTCAGGAGAGGTGCCTTTCCTCCAGCTCTCGAACCATGGCAGGGAAGGGACCTGCTGTCTCATTCAGATGGACGAATTTCATTGTTCTTCGGCAATAAATGAAAGTGGTGACAATTGTTACCTGGTCCACCCTGCCCTGGGGGTCTGCCCACTCCTCCCTTTCCCTCTGGGAAGGCTCTGAGGATCTCCCGGGCTATAGAAACAGGCAGGCAGTAAGGATGCTGTGCTGGGAAGCTTTGACTGCCTTTGCTGTCTTCCTCCTGCGGATGGAAAGATCGATCCGCAGCACTTTGGAGCTCACCTTCCCCAAAAGCTCAGGTTGCCTTTTGTTATCCAGAAACAGCGCATTTTTCTGTGCAGGAAACAAGACTATTCAGAAATTCCAGCACAGTATGGAAGAAAAACACGTTTGGAGTTTTAATGCAGGTCATTCTTTTTTGGTGTTCTGGTTAAAAATTGACGTCTGTAACTTTGAAACTAATACTTGTATGCTTCTGTCAATGGGTACAATTCACATAGCCGCTCAAAGGAGAAGGGATCTTAACCACCTCCCTTATTTCAGGCTGTATCATGATACAGCTCTTCTGCTGCTGGCCATCAGTCTCGGAGTAGATCTTGCCATTTCGATCAGGTTTTGAGGAAGAAATACCCAATTTTCTTGCCTGATGGGGCACAAAAGGGCTCGAAGGGCATCACGGTAATGCTATTGGTGTCAAGACGGGGCTGTGGGAGTTGTTAGAGGGCAGTTGGTGATGCTCTGCTGAGAAATAACTGCCGTACCTGACGTGTCCCTTCCTTCAAAGCGGCTGCATGCTATCATGCTGTTCCCAACTTGCTTTCCTCACCTCCTCTGCCTTATCGATTTCAGATATGTCAACATGAGCAGCGACTTTCATGCAGAGATCCAAGACCTGCAGGACAGTTCCCGGTTGGAAGAGGAGGAAGAGGGAGCGTTGCTGGTGTGGAAGCCCTGGGGAGACATTGAAACAAACCTGGATACCTGCTCCAAGATTGTGCCAGGGGAAAGAGCCAACCTCGAGCATGCCTTGCACCGCCTGCATGACGCTCTGGTAAGAAGCAGCTGTTTTTGAACTCCTACTGGTCTAGGACAGCCTTTGGCACTGGGGTGAGCTGGGAGTCGCTCCCGAGTTTTCTGTTCCGCAGGCTCAAATTTCTTTGCTAAAGGGGCAGAGTTAAGGTCTCGTGGGTTGACAGACGCCATGTATCAATAGGAGCTTGTTTTGTCTCTTGTCAATTTTGTGACAATTTGGAGAACAGAAGTCCTCCTACTCCCAGTGCTGGGAATGAAGGAATATTAGCTAAAACCCGAGGTCTACCCCGGAGAAATGTCCTGTCCTTGACAACTGCACCGTCCCTGGGTGCTCCTTGCTGAGCAAACGCCTCCAGCCTGAACCCGGTGAAGCCCCGAGTGGGTCTGCTTTGCTCCCTCTTCTTCGAAGAAGGGATTTCACACCGCTGATGTGTGGCAGAGGACTCGGCATCTGCTGCGTTTGCACGAGGAGGCTCTACCTGCAGCAGGGATGAGCCCAAAAGGACTCCAGCAGCAAGCAGTCTTCTCCCGGAGGTGGTGGCTGGTGGGGTGCCACAGCTTGGTTCCCAGAGATCTCCACAGGTTCTGGTTTCTTTATTTAACAAGCAGTGCTTTTTTATATTCTCTTACCCAGGTGCTTATCTATGCATATATTCAGCATTCTACTTTTGCCCGATACGCTCTCACATCACACGCTGTTCATGCTCTGGTCAAAGCCAGGATGTTTGCCAACCCTTATCCTTTTACTTAGCTCTTCTCAGGACTCCCCAGTCTCTTCAAGGGTACACAGATATCTGCTCAAGGTCAATGTTAAACTCGCATTCTGATCCCTCGGACCAGCCGAGGTTTCCCACAGATGCACGCAAGTCTATGGCACCGGATGGGCTACACCCGAGAGTGCTGAAAGAGTTGGCAGACGTGCTCGCCAAACAGCTTTCCATCATTTACAGGAAGTCATGGCTAACTGGGGAGGTCCCAATGGACTGGAGGGTGGCAAGTGTAACACCCGTCTATAAGAAAGGCAAAAAGGAGGATCCAGGTAACTATAGACCTGTCAGTCTAACCTTGATACCAGGGAAGGTCATGGAGCAGGTCATCTTGAGTGCCATCAAAACCCACATAATGGGCAACCAGGGGATCGGGCCTAGTCAGCATGGGTTTATGGAAGGCAGGTCCTGCCAGACGAACCTTATCTCCTTCTATGACAAGATAACCAGAATATTGGATGAGGGAAAGGCTGTTGATATTGTATGCCTGGACTTTCGAAAAGCATTCGATACTGTCCCCCATACAATTCTCGTGGAAAAACTGGCTTCGCAGGGCCTGGATGAGCATACGATCCGCTGGATCAAGCACTGGCTGACTGGAAGGTCCCAAAGAGTGGTGCTCAGTGGATTTAAATCCAGCTGGTGGCCGGTCACAAGTGGTGTGCCTGAGGGCTCAGTGTTGAGACCATTTCTGTTCAACGTCTTTATTGACGATCTCGATAAGGACATAGGGTGTATCATCAGCAAGTTTGCAGATGACACCAAGTTAAGCAGGAGTGTTGATTCCCAGGAGGATAGGGGAGCTCTACAGAGAGACTTAGATAGATTGGATCATTGGGCCAACATCAACGGTATGAGTTTCAACAAGGGCAAGTGCCAGGTCCTGCACTTGGGCCACAATAACCCCGTGCAGCGCTACAGGCTTGGGGAGGTGTGGCTGGAAAGCTGCCTGGCAGAAAGAGACCTGGGGGTTCTAATTGACAAGGGGCTGAATATGAGCCGGCAGTGTGCCCAGGTGGCCAAGAAAGCCACCGGCATCCTGGCTCGTATTAGAAACAGCGTGGCCAGCAGAAGTAGGGAGGTGATTGTGCCCCTGTACTCAGCACTGGTGAGGCCACACCTCGAGTATTGTGTCCAGTTTTGGGCACCTCAATACATGAGAGATATCGAGGTGCTGGAGGGAGTGCAGAGGAGGGCAACGAAGCTGGTGAAGGGCCTAGCAAACAAATCATACGAAGAGCGGTTGAAGGAGCTGGGTCTGTTTAGTTTGAGGAGGAGGAGGCTGAGGGGAGACTTCATCACTCTCTACAACTATTTGAAAGGGCACTGTAGAGAGGTTGGTGCTGGTCTCTTCTCACAGGTAATTAATGACAGAACAAGAGGGAATGGCTTCAAGCTCCAACAGGGTAGAGTTAGACTGAACATTAGGAAAGAATTTTTCACAGCAAGAGTGGTCGGGCATTGGAATAGACTGCCCAGGGAGGCGGTTGAGTCACCATCCCTGGATGTGTTAGAGACATTTAGATGTGGTGTTGGGGGATATGGTGTAGGGGAGAACTTTGTAGAGTAGGGTAGATGGTTGGACTCGATGATCCCAAGGGTCTCTTCCTACCTAGACAATTCTATGATTCTATGATTCTATATATATTGTCACGCACGTGGTGACTCCCTGCAGCAATTGAGTGTAGATGGAAAAGGTGGAAATGGGCTGTTAACCCTTCGTGTACTTTCCTGAGATATACAACATACGTCTTTCATAGAGTTTTTCTTCATGATCAAGATTTGTGTAGTCTAAGTTTAGCCACCCTAAGGTTAGAAATGTAGTTTAAATTTCTCATGTAGGCTCTCTGTTGGAAAGGGAGAGATATAGGCACTCTTTTGGGGCTATTTATTGAATCATAAGACAGTGCCAAAGACAGGTGAGAGGACTCACTTTCCCAGAGGTGCTCCGCGCTCTCTGCTGGCTGTCTTGAGTGTCTACAGGATTAGATGCAGTGATACACCAAACTTTTATATTACTAAATGTAGATTAAATAAATACCCCCTTGAAGTGTCTTGTAAAAGGTAGTAACAAGAGAGTTCCATTTTGTTTTGAATGTTGGGCTTTATCCAACATAATTAAGGTCAGTGGAAGACAAGCTAATAAATATTTACCTCCCTTAATATGTTTATCCTTATTCTTGGCCATGTGGCATGAGTGAAGAAAATATAATTAGTTTATTCAATGAATCAGTAACAATATAATTCCACTATAGGAGGGAGAGTTATGTTCTTAATATGACAAGACACCAGAGTAATCAGTAGATTAGGCATGAAGAACTGCTGGGCAGAAACATGACCTGCCACTTTTAATAAAAAAGAATATTATTGTTTGTTTTGTGTAAATGTGCGGGATAAAATCTTGATAATACTGTTCTATGTAAAGCAGATTTGAGTAGGATGATGTGCTGATAAAAATTGGGAATGGAAAATCTGTCTCAATTTTGAATAATACAGACAAGTGAAGTCACATTTTTTCGACTGATCATTTTTGCCAGCCTAAATTGTTAAATAGAATTGGGCAACATTATTTTCTTCTCATTTCTACATTTAAAATGTTTGTTATTAACATAGTTTTGATAAGCTATTTCTGGCAAGCATGTCAATATATTTAGACTATAAACAAGGAAATCAGTAACAATATATGAATATCGCTTTTAAGATATATCTTCATTTATAACTACTTACATTCCGAGAAAAGGATAGAGATGAGAAAAAATTCTAGAATGAAATCTCTCTTTATACCCATATTTATAGAAAGCTTTCGAAGTGGACTGTTTATCTAACTTTTTGTGAGCCTTAGTGAATCATCTATTTGGTTTCGTGGTATTCTTTGCATATTTTTATTCATTCCCGTTATAAACTTCATGTAATTATAAGAAGAGCAGAGTCTTTGCATTGTTCTCATTTCTCAGGGTGCTCTTGAGTACAGATGACTCTGTGAGACTTCTTTCCTATAGGAGGTGATTGCTCTGTGGCAGAGAGGAACACATGTGTTGAAGGGAAAAGATGCGAGGCACTACCTCGGGAAAGAGAAGCAATTGCATCAAAGTAGCCCAACGTGAAAGGTACCTAATTATGATGTATTTCATGATTTTTAGATGAGATTACTTTTCTTTGCCTGCAAATGCGCTGGACGCTATACACTCTCCATAAAACCAATCTGAAGTGAAATTTTCTTTCATTGCAAGACGGCAGAAGTTGTTCTATGTTATGGAGCAGTTCTGCTTCTTTTAGCCAGTCTGCACCCTCTGTTAAATTCAATGTGAGCAGGATCAGTCCCTGAGTTCCCAAAAGCTTTGACGTCCACATGTTTGAGCACGTGATGTGCTGTGCATTTTCCACTTCCATCGGGTGAAACAGCTTTGCATGTAGTTGATATCTCACAGAACACGGGCCTTACAGAACCAGTCAGACTACGGTCGAGGAAAGAGCATAACCCTCCATAAAGTGCACTTAGAAGCTAGTCACATACAGCAAATTAAAATACTGACACCTAAGTACCTTGGTGGATAGGCTTCATGCTTTTCACAAGAGAATTCTAGAGTAGATTTGGCAGTGTATAAAATGTATCAATCTGATTACTGCAGGTAAATTTTCACCTGATATTACTTTGCAGTTTTGGAGCAAAAAGAAAAAAAGGACAGAGTTTGGCTTTCAGCCACCCCATAAACTGAAGCAGAAGTCCACAATTTCTGCTGCATTCTGGCCTGAACTGAGAGGAACTAACTGCTTAATTTACATGAGCAGGAGAAAAGGAAGAACAGGCAGAGTAGCAGGGGCCGGGTGAAGAGCACTGTGGCTACTTTATAGTGCCAAAGTAAAACCACATCACCAACAAAGAGGTCAACGTAAAGATGATGAAACTGCTTCTTCTGCACCTTACGTGAGGGAAACTGGAAGAAAGGCTTATTTCAATTCTTCAGAACCTCGAAGAGCAGCACATGTACCATACTGTCACCGTCACCTCAAAACCAAAGTTCAGTGGACCTACAGGTGGGTTCCTGCTTGCACGAGATTCTCAAAATGCCTCAAATGTATCTGTCTGTGTTGTGCTGCTTTTGATTTTGCCCCTGCAAGTGACTTTTAAGTTATTTCTGCCTAAATACGGGCAAGAGTAAATTTGATCCATCACAATTTTCAGAAGCAGATAGCAGCGGTATGCATTGGGAGAAATGTAAAGCTTTATAAAGCTTTACAGTTAGTCAGACAGTTCATGAACAATAATTTAGCCACCTTCATAGCAGGAATTCATGTCTCTGCCAACAAAAAAAGGATGAATGCAATGATTTGCCAATGTGCACTAACATACTCATCCCCACTTTTTACAGCATCTTTTATGTGATTTACTCTTTTGAAATATGTAATAAGCTGTGGATTAGTCCACCTTTAAATTCTCATTTTAATTGATATCTAAATATTGATAGCAATAGTACTAGTTTTGCAGTAAAATTTCAGTTTCCTCTCAAGCAATGTTTCTTGTTCAACTTTTTTCCTCCCAGCAGGGGACGAAAGAATGCTTGCTTTGCATGGTATTTTTCCACAGCTAGGATTTCTCTGGAGTCTTTATTATGATGGATTTGTGACTGTTTTCATTATTTAGGATTATTTTTCATCTTGAATAAACAAGGGCTCGGGTCTTACTCAAATTTCTGTTATTGATTTAAATGTACTCTAAATGTTTGTGATTTATACTGTTGTTTTTTTCACATGATTTATGTTGGATGGAGGACTGAATTCATTCTTCCTGCCATTCATGCAGCCATCGGGGAAAAAGAGCGGCCTAGCTGAACAGGGAGCTAGGGTTGCAACTTAGGGAAATAAAGAGGATTTATGGACTTTGGAAGGAAGGGCAGGCCGCTCAAGAGGACTACAAAGAGGTAGTGAGGCTATGTAGGGAAAAAATCAGGAGGGCCAAAGCCCAGCTGGAAGTAAACGTGGCTTCTGTTGTCAAGGTCAACAAAAAAAGTTTCTATAAATATATTAGCATTAAAAAGAGGACTAATCTCTCTCCTCTAGTAGATGGGGCCGGTAACATAGTGACCAAGGATGAGGAACAGGCTGAGGTACTTAATGCCGCCTTTGCCTCAGTCTTCAGCAGTAGGACCAGTCGTTCCCTGAGTACCCAGACCCCTGAGCTAGAAGACAGGGATGGGAAGCAGAACGAAGCCCCTGTAATCCAAAGGGAAATGGTGAGGGACATGCTTCAGCACCTGGAGGTACACAAATCAATGGGGCCGGATGGGATCCACTCAAGGGTACTGAAGGAGCTGGTGGAAGCGCTCACCAGGTCACTTTGCATCATTTATGAGCAGTGCGGGATAACTGGGGAGGTCCAAGCTGACTGGAGGTTGGCAAACGTGACACCCATCCACAAGAAGGGCCGGAAGGAGGATCCAGGGAACTACAGGCCAGTCAGTCTGACCTCGGTGCCTGGGAAGGTCATGGAACAGATCATCCTCAGTGCCATTACACGGCACATGCCGGAGAACGGGGTGATCAGGCCCAGTCAGCATGGGTTTGTGAAAGGCAGGTCATGCCTGACAAACCTGATCTCCTCCTATGATAAGATGACCCACTTAGTGGATGAGGGAAAAGCTGTGGATGGTATTGACCTGGATGTTTGCAAAGCTTTTGACACCGTTTCCCGCAGCATTCTCCTGGCTGCTCATGGCCTGGACAGGTGTCCTCTTCACTGGCTGGATGGCCGTGCCCAGAGAGTGGTGGTGAATGGAGTTAAATCCAGTTGGTGTCCGGTCACGAGTGGTGTCCCCCAGGGCTCGGTGCTGGGGCCAGTTCTCTTTAATATCTTTATCAATGATCTGGATGAGGGGATCGAATGCACTGTCAGTAAGTTCGCAGATGACACTAAGCTAGGCGGGTGTGTTGATCTGCTTGAGGGTAGGACGCCTCTGCAGAGGGATCTGGACAGGCTGGACCAATGGCGCGAGGCCAATAGTATGAGGTTCAAGAAGGCCAAGTGCCGGGTCCTGCACTTGGGTCACAACAACCCCATGCAGCGCTACAGACTGGGGGCAGAGTGGCTGGAAAGCTGCCCGGCAGAAAAGGACCTGGGGGTGTTGGTGGACAGCTGGCTGAACATGAGCCGGCAGTGTGCCCAGGTGGCCAAGAAGGCCAACAGCTTCCTGGCCTGTATCAGGAATAGTGTGGTGAGCCGGACTAGGGAAGTGATCATCCCCCTGTACTCAGCACTGGTGAGGCCCCACCTCGAGGACTGTGTTCAGTTTTGGGCCCCTCACTACAAGAAGGACGTTGAGGTGTTGAAGCATGTCCAGAGAAGGGCTACAAAGCTGATGAGGGGTCTGGAGGACAAATCTTATGAGGAACGACTGAGGGAACTGGGGTTGTTTAGCCTGGGGACAAGGAGGCTGAGGGGAGACCTTATCACCCTCTACAACTACCTGAAAGGAGGGTGTAGAGAGGTGGGAGATGATCTCTTCTCCCTGGTGAAAACTGATAGGACGAGAGGAAATGGATTCAAGTTATGTCAGGTGAGGTTTAGATTGGATATTAGGAAACATTTTTTTCACTGAAAGGGTTGTTAAACATTGGAATAGGCTCCCCAGGGAGGTGGTGGATTCGCCATCCCTGGAGGTGTTTAAAAAAAGGGTAGATGTGGTAGTCGGGGACATGGTTTAGAAGTGGTTTTGTCAGGGTAGGTTAATGGTTGGACTTGATGATCTTAAAGGACCCTTCCAACTTCAGCGATTCTACGGTTCTATGATATTTTCCTTCATCTTTTTTCCGTTTCCTCTTGATAGTATGTACTATGTCATAAATTTGACAAGAAGCCTACAGGTGGGATTCTGAGTCTTGTATCTTTCTTTTTGGCAATCTTTTTCAGACATAACAATAATTATACATCTTTCCCTTTATTTTTACATTGCTAATAGAGCTTCATGCAATCTAGTACAGTACATCACTGGGGTTTTTTTTGCCTTTCTACTTTCCGTTTCCATGGTTTCTCTGGATAATTGTGGTTTTTCATCTGTCACTTCATCAAGAAATTAAGTGGTAAATAATGTAAATAATCATAAGTTAATCAGGTGATTTTATCTTGCCAGTTCCAGTCATCTCTCCTAAGCTGGGTTCTCCTCTTCAGGTGCCTCCCTGCCTTAATTTCTAATACAAGGAACCTTCTTTCAAAGTAACCCCTACTTTCAGATGAATAAATTTAAGTTAAATGAATCCCAACATCACTGGTTCATCTCAGGGATGAAGAGTAGTTGAAGAATAGAATTTCTGTGTTGATGAAATGTGCACAGATTTGTACAGAGATTACAGAGAAAACATTCTTCAAGTGAAGAATACATCTTATCAAATTTCCAGGTTACAAAAGGATAAAGCATTTAAAAAAAAAAAAAAGGTGATCAGCTTTTTTATCATAGAAACAACCATTACCATTTTCTCTACCTTTATTTTCAGCAGTGCCTGAGCCATGTGGTGGGAAAAGCTCCAAACAAAAGAACCAGCTTGACATAAATAGAAGATTTTGCACCCAAATGGAAAACTACAGTAATACTTACACGTTTTGTATAAATTGCAACTTTTGAGATTATTGTGCAATTAGTAATTGGAATTAATGGAAATAGTCTGGAATCAACAGAAAATCAGAGTATTAATGATAATGTTTTTTAACCAAGCGTTACAGAAAATGGTTAGTCATTATGCAGCATGCTCTGATGCAAATCAACTGCCTAGAACAAAACCATCATGTTGCCTTGCCTCTAGTGCTTTCACAAGCAGAGATAAAGGAGGGGATTGGATTATAGACTTGTTGAATCTAAAAGCACCTGATGCCTTTGGGAAGGTTTTCAGCATGGGAACATTCACTTTGTTCAGGTCAAGGATGTCTGTGGCAGAATTGCCTCATTTGGAAGATCCTGTGAGCCTGATGCAAACACTGCAAGTTACAAATTATCTTTACCAGAGAGAAAGTCTGTATTTAATACCAGCTTGTATGTGAGAGACAATGTAGGATTCACCTGATGCCTTCATTGACACTTCAGCTGATGTAACATTCAATTCATGTATCAGACTGAGAGTCTTTCCTGGACCTCTATCTCGTGTCTCATGTAGCCGGAATTAAGAGGCAACGAGGCAACGTCTATGTTTTTTTCTATAGACAAATGCCCTTCAGGACCTTACAACGTACCAGCTTGGAGGAGAAGAAATCCACATGCAAACCCCTTGTCTAAGTATAAAACAACTATTCAGGTAACTGTTTGACAGAAGTGTTTACAATTCAGTCTTTTTAGTAAAAGCAACATGCCCCTCCCCACCTAGGAAATGTAAAGGCGCTCTTCAAACTTCCCCAGCCGAAACCCTGCAAGATTGTAAGCAACGCTGAGTAGTCTGAAAGAGCAGTTTTGTTGGTGTGCAGACATGTAATTCTGCCTGTATGACTAACCCGTGATTTCTGAGTTTTCACAACATTACTGATATGAAAGCAAAGTACGTCCTTGCCTTTCAAGTGAGGAGCCAGACGCAGTGGGGTTTGGCTTGTCGCACTGGCCAAAGCACAGCAGAGACTCTATGAGTGCGATCTGTTTGTCTCTGTTCAATTGCTTGTGAAGCGTCTGCAATAGCGGAATGATGATCAGCCCAGTTTCCAATTCATAAAAGGACTCGGGCTACAAAACATTCCCGAGACACCCTAAGGACCATGGAAACATTTTACAAGTGTCTCAAAAGCAGAGGTTAGAACCTCTATCTCATGCCTCATGTTGAAAGTTTACCTCTTAAAGCGTTTCTGAAAGAGCACATAGTTTTACTCCAACAAATCAGGCACAAAATGTTCTGTCTCTATTTTGACAGCAGAGCCAAGAAGACACAGAAGTGAATAGAAAAGGAGAAGAATACATGGAGAGGAGAAAGAGATGAAGCGAGTACTTCAATTTACAAGAAAAATCTAAATGGAAAGAAGGAAGTTATCAATTGGAAAAACTGGATCCACTGGAAAAAGATGATAAAACTGCAAATTCCAAAAATGAGATGTGGGAAGAACACCACAAAGTTTCAAAACTGATTACAAATTTTAAAAGTATGCTCTGCATGGTCACATATAAATGTCATCAATACATTCACTAAGTTTAGTCTGCTCTGAAAGCTTCCAGTTGAAATGATTGTTACAGACTATGTTTTAATGTATAATTACTAATATGAATAAATACGATTAGTTTTACTTAGCAGTTTCAGAGGACTTTTAACGTAAACAGCAATAGTAATGCATTCTAGGAAGTAGCTGTTTTGGTGTGAAAGCCAGATTCTGAGATGGTTCAGCTGTTTGTCAGATGTTTGGGTGCTCAGTCTCAGTTTGATCTTGAGATTTTTCCATTTTCGCTGGGCATCAGAACTGTGAACTGAAAGAACTTCACAAGAAAACTTTCTGAATTAACTGAAAAATGCTTTTACATGTATTTTAAAGTACAAAAGACTGGGTAAAGACTGAGAGGAAGAATTGATAAAGGTGTGGAGGGAGCAATGCTGTTGGAGTGCCATGCTCCCCTTGGCGTGCCTTTTCCAGCCCCACAGTCCCTGGAGCCGGAGGCTTTGTGGCTCTCTGGACCCGAATCCTGACCATAACTTAAACTTGCGGCTGAGGCTGAGCTCCCAAACACTGTGGTGTGGTGGTGCAACACCACCACCACCCCCCGCCCCACTTTGGCCACTCGGTGCTTGGTGCGATTCCTCATCCCTGGGCTACAAACCAACCCAGGAGGTGTCAGGCACATGTATCTGCCAAAGAGAAAGGACCAGAGCGTTAAGGCACCCCTGCAACATGCCTGGCTCCTGCCTCCGGTGTTGCTTGGGACTGTCACTCTCTGACAGCCTACCACATCTGTGCCTGGGTCATGGCCCAAAAGGGGGCGATACCAGAACTTGCAGATCTGGCAAGTTCTGGACTTGCACAACTAGTGGAAAGTACCAGAATATTCCATCGTCCAGTTGGGCTGGAGTGGAAAAATACCCAATGAAAGTACATTATCTCAGACCCTATAATCAGCGATTCTAGCGAGACCCTTAGAGCTCTCCTGGATGGCAGTGAGCTGTGGCCAGCACCTCCCCTGAGTCAGGACACTATTCAGGCAGACACCTCGAGGACTGGAGGGCCGGGGCAAGTCAACCCCCCTCAAGTCCCAGTTATCACCCACTGAGGGATCTCTTGAGATTTTCAGCTGACATGGGCCAAACCTGTACCTGTTGTGGATAATTACTACAAATGATCAATAATACAGCATTGGTCACACATTAAGGAAAGGTATAAGATCAAAAGTTTTCTAGGGTAGAACGCAGCCGCAGCCGGTGTGTGAAGAATCCGCTACATCTGCGATTCCCTGTACAATATCGCTTGCAGAGCAACACGGGGAGTGGAGTGGGGTGGAGACTCCAAGGCCAAACCCTGTGATAATCCAGCAAACATGGGAAAGAGATGGCACCACGGAAGAAAAACAGTGCGAAGGATGGAGCAGAGTGGAGACACTGCAGCTAAAACCCTGTGATAAACTGGGAACTTGAGGGCCAAACGGAGCCCTTGAAGGTCTTATAGAACTGATAAACTGCTACTTGTTCCGCTGAGCCAACGATCTGTCATTTTTTTGATGAAATGTTGTCCTTTGGTGAACTTTGCTCCTTATAATGTCATTATAATACCAAAACACACCTCCATCCCAAAAGCTACACGTCTCCAAGGTGCGACCACTCCTGCTTGAGTCTGCTCCCTGAATTGTTCGTAAACTATGCCTTTAAATGCGAGGCGAGAAAATTTTACACCAATCGTAATGAAAGTATTTATGACTCGAGTCACTCAAACTCCACCTTGAAGATAAAAAAAAAGTGTAAAAATAGCCCAAGAAAGGGGGGATGTGAGGGAAGACACCATCATGGACTTCTGGGACCAGTCGACGGCCTGAGCCTCTCTTCCCCCCATAAGGACGCTCGTGGGTAAAATGCAAACACTTGGCTGTACCAAGTGCTTCCCCAGGAAACCTAGAGATCTCTACAGAGTGATTTTATAGCTTAGCGCATTTCTAACTGAGCTGTATTACTGACATCTGTAGTATTCGCACGGGCTTTGCAGACAGTCACTGTCACTGGCAATCCAAAGGAACTCGTGTCTGTTGTTTGAGCAAACTGCACTGTGTTGGCAGCTCGTCGTTTGGGTTTCTCACGCAACGCGACCGAAGCGTGGCCGTGTTAGTTCATGAGCACGACTGGGCTGAAGGTGCAGTGCGCTATTAGTGTACCCAGAACCGTAACAGTTTGATATATATTAAACGTGCCTGGACTGATAGTGGTGAATTGGGCATCACTCAGAATTTAACCCCATCTCTGGGGCGGCCCCACGGCCTCCTGCGAGGCCGGGAGCAGCGTTTCCCTCAGGGCTGGAACTCCCTCCTTCCCCCAACCCCATTCCTGGGCAGCCTTTTCCTCCCTCCCACCTTCTCCCCACATCTCAGCGCTGGGGCAGCCCCACAGCCTCTTCCAGGGCTGGGAAAACACTCCTGCCCTTTCTCTTCCTGCGGGTTTTGAGAAGAAGAGGCCCCATCTCCCCAGCCCACACGTGGGGTCTGGGCAGCTCCATGCCTTGTGTTTGAACCGGGAATTGGGATGTTTCAGTTTTCTTCTGTGATCAGGCCTGGTTGTGAAAGGGCCAGTTGTAGTGGTTAGGCTTTGGTGGGTGAGGAACAGCAAATCTTATTGAACTTTTCCTTTTTTTAGGTTTTGTTTAGGGGGCTCGTTGTCCTCACACCCTCGAGTTCTGCTCCAGGTCAAGCGAAGCCCCATGGAACTGGCCCTAAGGGCGGCAGTGGCCATGAACCAGCACCCCTTTGGCATGGAGAACATGGTTTATTTCAAGGGGAATCTCCCTGTTTTTTTCCAAAGCGGGGGGCTGGTTTGTAGCGAGGCTTAAAACCCCGGTTTGTGCCTAAACGTGGGGCTGATTTCAACCTCAGGGGCTGCGACTCCTTCCAGCTCCAACTCACAGCCCTGGCTGCACTGTCACCACACCGGGCTCAGCATTCTCTTGTATTTTGGAGGTTTTTTTACAGATCAGCAGCAGCTGGGGATATTTAGCAGCTGTGTATTGGTGGCAGAATCCATGTCGTTATGTGTGTGATGTGTGCTCAGATCTGGTGGGACAGTGAAGAGATAACAACCGGTGGCGCTGTCAGTCACGTCCTCTGGGAGAGACGGTCAGGGCCGTTTGTAGCTGTCCCACCTCAACTGCGAGATCTGTCTCTGGAGCTGCCGGTGCCAAAGCTGCTCTTAAGGCAGAGAGAGCGATAGCGGATAACCTGCCTTTTTTTCGGTGCCTTTTCTGGGTCTCCAGTCTGTCTGCTCTGTTTGCCCTCTGCCTTGGATCGCACCTTTTCTCCTTTCTTGACGAAAACTGACTTTCTGTTGGGTTTTGTTGCATTTCTAGTGACAAATCTGCTCAACTTCGCCTGCTCCAACGTTGTGCCGGGGGAAAGAGCCAACCTCAAGCATGCCTTGCACCGCCTGCATGACGCTCTGGTAAGAAGCAGCTGTTTTCGAATTCCTGCTGGACTAGGACAGCCTTTAGCACTGGGGTGAGCTGGGAGTCGCTCCCGAGTTTTCTTTTCCGCAGGCTCGAATCCCTTTACTAAAGGGGCAGAGTTCTTGCGTGCTGCCTGTTGGCCGCCATCTGCGTTAAGGTCTCGTGGGCTGACAGACGCCATGTATCAATAGGAGCTTGTTTTGTCTCTTGTCAATTCTGTGACAATTGGGAGAATAGAAGTCCTCCTACTCCCAGTGCTGGGAATGAAGGAATATTAGCTAAAACCCGAGGTCTACCCCGGAGAAACGTCCTGTGCTTGACAACTGCACCGTCCCTGGGCGCTCCTTGCTGAGCAAACGCCTCCAGCCTGACCCCGGTGAAGCCCCGAGCGGGTCTGCTTTGCTCCCTCTTCTTCGGAGAAGGGATTTCACAGTGCTGAGCTGCGGCAGAGGACTTGGCGTCTGCTGCGTCTGCACGAGGAGGCTCTACCTGCAGCAGGGATGAGCCCAAAAGGACTCCAGCAGCGAGCAGTCTTCTCCCAGAGGTGGTGGCCGGTGGGGTGCCACAGCTTGGTACTTGGAGATCTCCGCAGGTTCTGGTTTCTTAATACACATCAGTGTGGATTGAGGAAATATTCCCATCGAGTGCCATGGGCAGAGGCGACCCCGACGCGCTGTTGCTGAGCATTGACTGAGTGCCATCTTCCTCCAGTGGGCTGAAGAGTTGACCTGTTGGCCCCTGCTGAGGGGGAATCTAAGTCTTGTTCTCTGAACTCTCGCAGGAGGGTCTGGAGATGTTGCAGTCTGGGGCACCCCAGCGACCTGAATCCCATCCCCTGGCTGATTATCATTACGCAGGTAAACTGGAAGCAGAGCTTGTTCCTTCTCCGGGAATGCGAGCGGGTACTGCCGTTCCCTTTGTTCTGATTGAAAGAAGTGATTTTTAAAAAGGTGCGAGCGACAGTCTGTGTTCTTTGGGTTGGGGAAAACAGTCTTTTTAATCTGTTCTGGTGGGGTTTTGGCACAGGGTGAGTGGTCTAATCGTTTCCATGTCTCTGTTTCTTCCCAGGCGCAGACACTTGGATGCCTCTCGAGGAGCAGTTGTTTAAAGAGGCCTTTTCTGTACACCAGAAGGATTTGCACCTGATACAGAAGAAGGTAAAGCCGTTAGACCGAGGCGGGTCTCAGGTTGTTAGTGTGGAGGGGAGTTTTAACCCAGAAAAGTCATCTTTTGAATGGTGTGTTGGAATCCTGTCCTTGGGATGCTGCTTCACGCTAAAAAGATACCGGTACAAGACATAATTTGCCCTAATGTGTAATTACCACAGAATATTTCATATCTCTGGTGCAAAATACCAGAAATACTAAAAGAATACTGACACGTTCCGCTGACCACCACCATATAACGTACAGTTCTGCCTTCCCAAGGCTTCTTTACAGCCCTTTCAGAAGAAGGAGGCTCATTTTCTGCCTGATCTCACCCATACGTTGTGCTGTGAGAACCAGAGACAAGGGGGGACAGACAAACAGCACTCAACAGATTTGTTGTGGGTCTGTGCCCTAAATGTTTTCCTGCAGTCTTTCCCTCATCAATCACTTCTAGTTTTCTCCCAATAGATTCAGACGAAGACCGTGTCCCAGTGTGTCGAATACTACTACACCTGGAAAAAACGTGTCAGATTTGCCAGTGGTCAAGCTCAAGGGACAGAAGAAAAGCTGAAGGGAAACAAGGAGGAGGTGGAAGAGGCTGAAGAGAAGGTAGAAAAACTGCCCGGGGTTGGTGCGAGATGTCGCTCCTCGATGAAGCTATCGTCCCGGGCTCTGGGAAATAATCCCATTCGCGTTAAACTTGCTGCTGATGATTTTCAGGGATGTTCTGTAATATCCCAGTGCTCCATAAAAGGAATTGCTGGTGAGCCGGCTCTGCACAGAGGTTGCCAATACTTTCGTTGTCTGGAAACAGGAATTGGGTTCACAGAATTTATATATTTTTTTTTTGTTGGTAGAAATTGGGTAACCACATCACTTCAGTGCTCAGTACTTCTACACTTTAAACCCGTTGTACAGACTTCTGTGGAGGAAAGGGCTGTTGCACTGAGGACAGTAGGAATTATACAGTTTTTCTTTCAAGGTCTGTCTTTGCACCCCCTCCTCCCTGTTGAATTTCAGTGTTTTTTTAACTGTTTAGTGTTCGGAGGAGTTCAGCAGGGCAGGCTGGCGCTGACAGAACGCGTTACACCCAGCACAAAAATAAATCCCTCAATGCTGTGGCCATTGGGGATGTTTCCAGCTAGTTGTTCACTTTAGCTCTCCCCCTTGCTGAGGAGAAGGAGAAATAACTAAAGGCTGTCTGCTTTACAGGCTGCTTGCAGCCCGAAGAAGAGGTGCCGGCTCGGGCCGAAGGAAAACACCAAGAAAATGCAGAGGAGTTGTGAAAAGACGCCCCGCAGCACGGGCAGTCCCTCCCGCTGTCCCCATGACTCTCCGTGCTGGGGTGGAGGCGCCGGTGATGTGGCTGTTTCCCTGCAGAGAGTGTGGAAGGTTAGCTGGTCGTTTTTCTTCTCGAAACCTGCTGCTTTGGGCTCAAACCGATGGAAACTTTCAAAGGCGCCCAGGGGGAGCTGAGCTAAGGGCAGCTGGAGGGTTCCCCCTGCCCCGCAGCCTTCTGGCGGTATTGTTTGACTTTAAACCCAAAGCTCTGTGTTTTCTGACGTGGGGAGACCCTCCCGCCGAGTCGCGAGGTTCGGACCAGACCCCCTTTCCTTTCTCACCTCCTCTGGGAGAGGAGTCCCGGTGTGGCTGTATCCAGCCTCAGCTTCCGACTGGGAAGGAGAGTCCGGAGCCCCGTCTCTGCCCCAGAGTGGCTTTGTTCCAGCTCAAGCTGGGTATCTCCGAAGAGAGTGCCCTGTCGCTTGTCTTCCAGTGCCTTAGAAGGTCTATTCCCTGAGGTGTTCAGGCACCTCTGTGTTCTGCATGCACCGACTTTTTATCCCAGCGATTTGTTTAATAGCTGCTTTTCCTCTGCGCTGATTGGAGCGACAATGCAGTGGGGATTGTTTCTACTCGTGCAGTTTCACCCTCCTCCCATCTAATCTGCACTTGGGTCTCCTCTGTCTCCTGCTGACTTCAGCTGGAACGCTTTCTCGCTCTCTTTGAAGGCCCTTTCCTCGAATTACAGGCTTGCTCCGCTTCATCCGGTTGTGGAAGAATCCCAGCGTTTCTCTATTTTCACTATGAAGAGGTTCCACTAAAGTTCCTTTTTGCGGTTTGCGGTCCGAGGGCTTCCACGCTGCAGTCACTCGTGCCAAGCAACATCACTCATTCCCAGCAAAGCTGCTCAAGTTTCGATCCACCTTAAATTTAAGCAATCGCACCGTTAATTCTCCTATTTTAATCCCCAACAATCTCTCTTGTTTAACCAGCAAGGTCCCACCCAGCCAGGGGTACCGGCAGAAACTGTGTAGGACCACGCAGCAAAACACAGCAGAAACTCACAAAATAAAACTAATGAAACGTGGTCTAAGAAACTAAAAAAAGAAATTAAAAATTTCCGTTTGTTTTCTCCCTTCCAGGGTGTTTGGGAAGGTCAATGGGAGGAATCCTCACATGAAATGCCATCACCCGCGGGACGATTGGAAGTCCCCGACAGTTTTTTTAAAGGGAGGCGAAGCCAAGAGAAGCCCAGATGGTGACCTCCTCCAGCTGGCAACTGGGCAACTGTCATCTCAGACCACCAACGAGGTCAATTTACTCTGTTTAGAAAACCCCAACGACCTCTAGCATGGGGGCAGCACCTGAGCTCTGCAGAGGATCCACCACCACGAGGTCGCCCCCACTCCAGAAAGACCCAGAAGAAGCAAACAGCAGAGAAATAGTTATCGTATTTAATAGCGTTTCCCTCTTAGGTGATAGTCCCGTGTAGGTTTTAGGTCTTCGTTAGCCATCTTTTAGGTCTTAGTTTTAGGCTTTAGTGTTCTTCTGATAGGAGTAAGGTTTGTTTTTCTTCTGATAGGAGTAAGGTTTGGTTTTCAGGAATCATGAAATTTTCAGAGTTGGAAGGGACCTCTAGAGATCATCTAGTCCAGCTCCCCAGCTAAAGCAGGATTACCTAGAGCACATGACTCAGGACTGCATCCAGGCGGGTCTTGAAGATCTCCAGAGAAGGGGACTCCACAACCTCCCTGGGCAGCCTGATCCAGTGCTCGATCACCCTAACCTTAAAGAAGGTTTTTTCTTGTATTTGAATGGAACTTCCAACTTGTGCCCATTGCCCTGTCACTGGGAACCACTGAAAAGAGTCTGGCTCCATCCTCCTTCAACCCACCCTTTAGATACTTAGAAGCAATAAGAAGGTCTCCCCTCAGCCTTCTCTTCTCCACGCCAAAGAGTCCCAGCTCTCTCAGCCTTTCCTCATAAGGGAGATGCTCCAATCCCTTAATCATCTAAGCTGCCCTATGCTGGACTCTCTCCGGTAGTTCCCCATCTCTCTTGAAGTGGGGAGCCCAGAACTGGACACATTATTCCAGTTGTGGCCTCACCAGTGCAGAGTAGAGGGGGAGAATGACCTCCCTCCACCTACTGGCCCCAGTCAGATTCAACACTTGGCTCCAAATAGGCTGGAAAACTGTCCTTACCCCAATGCACCTCAGAAATCAATCTGCATGAACAGGGAACTGTCACTCTCTTTGCAAACTCATCACCAGGGGAGCTGGAAAAATATTTATAAAATCTATAGCTACTTAGAGTCCAGACGATAAAAAGCACAACACAGGTCCCATGAGAGAAACTGCAATGGGAAGAGGTCTTGGTTTGATTGGGTTGCTGGATAACAGCTTCAAGTTAAGGGATTTCTTGAGCTACCGCAACCATTTGCTGATTGTCCTCCTCTTCCTTCCCCCTTGCTCTTCTCCTCACAAATCAATGGCAAAGGACACAAAGGGACAGACGTCCTTCATTGTATCCAAATGCCCCAGTGCCTTACATGAACACATTTTAAGGAAAAGAGCAACAGAAGTGACTGACAACATGGAAGAAGACTGGGCAATAATCCATTAAAAAAAACCCCAGACAATTAAACGACACCAGAAAATGCAATGCCTCCTCTCTTCTTTGGCACTTGGGAAACTTCATCTGGACTCTTCTGTCCCCCTCCTGGTTTCCACAGCCCAAGAAAAGACTTGCTGTGGGCCCAGCCCAAAGCCTTTGGGATGGTGAGGGGCACACAAGAGGCAGGCAGAGGGAGCTGCCTCTGGTCTGCATCAAGAAGAGGAGGCTCGGGGTGGACCCAACTGGTGACTACAGCTGAACAAGTGGCACTAGGCCCAGAAGAAATCCCAGCTAGATAAAAAGGAAAAGATTGTCACCATGAGGCTCCTCAAACACAGCACAAGGGCCCAGAGGGGTTGTGAAGCCTGTCCTTGAGGGTACCCAAACATGACTGAACTAAGTCCCAAGCAACGGGATCCAGCTGGGGCTGCTCTGAGCAGAAGCTTGGACTGAAGACCTCCAAGCGTCTCTACCAACCTCTATGCTTCTGTGGTTCTTCAAAGGTGAGCTGTCCTGCCTTCCCCAGATGGGCAGCGACAGCCACAACCTTGTGGAAGGCGGCCTGTCGCACTACCACCCAGGTCCTTACTTCAGATGAAGAGCCAATAAGAAGCACGGGGGGCTTTGCCACTTGCAGGGCACTGGGTCGGTGGGAGGGCAGCCCTCCTGGAACACTGTTGCCACCATGTTGTTGAGACCCCAGCCACGGGATGAGGAGAGAGCTGGAGCCCAGGGCTCATGAGGGGAGCTGGAAGGTGGTCCCTATGCCCAAGGGGTGGCCTTTCTCTCGGGCAAGCAACATGGCAGGCAGGAGCGAGCCCCAGGAAAGAGGCTTTCAGCCCCCTCGACCCTCCTCCTCTTCCCACATTTGGGCACGTTTCAGGCCACAGTCCCCCCACGCCCAAACATACCATAGTTGGCCACACGCATCAGCCACAGTCCCAATCAACATCACAATGGCTTCCTGATGTCATCAGCCACCTCACACTGCCTGTTCTTGGGGACCTATAAAAGCAGGGGTCCCTGCAGCTGGCCCACAGTTTGCCGAGCTTCCAGGCCCTCGGATGCCAAGCATGCTTGGAAGGAAGAGGAGCTGGAGCAGCGAGGCGCATGGCTGCCCACCTTTGTGTGGAACGCCGCAGAGCCGCTCCCCGCAACCGCAGAGGAGGCAGGCTCATCCCAGGAGGAGGAAGCTCAATGAGCAGAGGCGGCACACCACTCCTGATGGCACAAGCGCAGATGACCTCGATATTATAATCAGAGGCATGGAGCGCCTGACCATAAGCTCACCAGGAGATGACACAAGCGCGGCTGACCTCGATATTATAATCAGAGGCATGGAGCGCCTGACCATAAGCTCACCAGAAGACGGCGTGGAGCCCAAGCGCATCTGCCTGCCAGGGAACAGCCAGAGCGGTGAGGCAGATGGCTGTCCACTTTGGCCACAGAGCCACTCCCTGCAACCAGGGAGGAGGAAGGCACCTGCCAGGAGGAGAAAGCACAAGCAGCGGAGGAGGAATGTCACTCCTCATGGCACAGGTGCGAGTGACCTCACTTCCGCGATCAACGGCACACAGCGCATGGCTGTAAGACCACGAGAGAACGGCGTGGAGCCCAAGCGCATCTGCCTGCCAGGGAGCAGCCGGCGCAGGGAGGCAGATAGGTGCTCAGCTTGCCATGGGATGCCACAGAGCCGCTTCCGGCAACCATGGAGGAGGAAGGCGCCTCCCAGGAGGAGGAAGCGCAATCGGAGGAGGAGGAGGAGGAGCAACATCATCACCCCCCATGGCATAATTGTGACCGCCCTTGCTTCTGCAATCAAAAGCATGCAATCAACAGCATGCAATGAACTGCAAATTTTATATCTTTAACTTATTAAATTGGGTTGGTGAATGTAAAAGTTCTGGGACTGCTCTTGCTGTTTGTGCCGTAACTAATTTAAGCAATTAAAACTCATTCCGCTGGGTTGGTGGTGCTGTTATGGTTGGAGAGACCCATAACAATTTATTGTCATTTAGGCAATCATTCTATCACCCGATGAGCCCTCCCCACCCGGGAAAGGGAATCGGGTAAAACAAGGCAAACCGGGAGCTGAAGTATAAACACATTTAGTAGAGTTAGATTAGGTAATTAACATTAACAGCACATTCTCCTTTTGCTCCTCATCACTTGTACGTAAAAAAAACTGAAAATCAAAGAAGCGGTGGTGTGTTCACTCCTCCTCCCTAAGCCCGCTCCTCACTGCGGGTGCTGCCAAAGCGATGCCAAAAGGTGGGAGTTTGGGGAAAATACCCAGCACAGTATTGAAATACAGGTCCGAAAGCCCCGTAGGTGGATTTAAACCACTGCTGCCCCACGGAAGGGCTCCACGTGCAGTTTCCTGCTGCGAGTCTCACTGCTGTTCCGCACCGCTTCCAAAAAGTTCTGATGCAAGAAGAGAATGTGGCGCAGGTTCTCTGGCGCCAGGACAGCGCGCCGATGCTCCAGGGCGCTTTCCCCGGCAGCGAAGGCCTGGTCTGGCAGGAGGGTGGTGGCGGGGATGGCGAGGTACTGCCGGCTCAGCCGCCCAACGGCCGGGAAGCGATGCTCGTTGCTATGCCACCAGTGCAGCGGCTGGTGCTGCGCTTGCAGAGGGGCTCCAGGATGTAGTTTTCCAGTTGCTGGTGGACCTCGGGGTTCTCTCCATGGCGTCCTTCCCCAAAAGGATGTCGTAGCTGCTCTGAGACGTGGCGCTGGCGCATGGGTCCTTGCGAGCAGGCAGCTGGCTGCCGGCATCTGCGCCCTCGGCTTTGGAATCCAAGTTTGTCACCCCAAACTGGGTGGCAGATGGGGACTGTCAGTTGAAAACCCACAAAAGCATGGTTCTCACTGGCTGGTGCAGCTCGCTTCTCAGGCTGGGGCTGAGAAACCGCATCTCCTGGAAGTGCTGCCCAAATCAGAGGCCTCTTTGGGTCGGGGGTCCCTTTTTTGGTTTCCTGGTTTGTGCTGGACGGGCCCTTGAGGACACTGCGTGTCCGCTGCAGTGTCCTGGTGCTGTAGTAAAATCCCTAACATGGGTTCAATTACAGCATGTCTGCCTTTACCAAAGACAGCAAACTCTCCTTTGGAGCAGGGAATTTGAACCCTCGCTTTGAATTGGACCTTTGAAACCATCTTCACGAATGGAACCGGAATATTAAGATTTAATTTGAAAAAGGAAAGGGAATTTGGATTAGGGAAATGGAAGGTTCTGGGGAATGATTCTGAAAATTGGTGTTGGCATATTAACGAGACCCAGCAACCTGTATTGGTTAAGCAAACAGGACCATGTGATCGATTCCCTCGGGGAATGCAGTTCCCTTCAGTGTGGAAGACTGCGGAACACGGAGAATGGCATTACGTGCAATCTACTCCTTGGTGTATGGATTGGACAGGGAATCAGTCAAAAGAGAAGATAGGAAAAATTAATTTGCCTCCTGCTTGGATGGCAGAAATCTACAAGAGGCAATAGAAGTCGGATGGTTGAACGAGATCTTGCATGGCTTTGAGTTTGCCCGGACCGGATGGCTGCAAAGCCTATTGCGAAACCCAATCATTTTTGTGATCGTAGTGATTTTTGTTTGTGTTTTGTTTGGATGTCTTAAGAGTATCGTTAACAAGCAATTATCTCAACCTTATGTATTAGTGATACGGGATAGGAAATGAGGCTCACTGAAGTACAGAAAGACTTGGGTAAGTCTCAAGGGGGGGGATTTGTTGTAGTAAAATCGACATATACTAGGAAAATTAAATGTAAACTGTAATTGAAGCAACAAAGGAAACCTGCTGCTGCTCAAGTCCTCTATACTGCCCCAACTGTATTTATTTACCTACTCTCAATATAGGGAAATAGTTAGTAGACACGATTTCTCTATGAGTCAGTTAAGGAACTACCCAGCAGACAGTGTAGCACTGTTGATAAGCAGGGTATTCCTATCAAGAGAGCGACGAACTGTAGGCCTGGTCAGCAAACCCAGAAACCCGCTTGGAACTGCCGAGATCAGAGGAAAAGCAGGTAAAAGGTGGTTCCGTCCGGGGGGAGATGGTGACCACCGACTCATTGACTACCTCCCCAAACGATACCACCTATTAAAAACATAAGAGTGGAAAAAGTAGACAGAGTCTGCGCACTCATTTACATGGGAAGCAAAGAAAACTCGACCAATCATTAGAGGGAATGACAGTGAATATGTATTAATTGTTTGAATATGTAAGAATCAATGTGTAAAAGTGGAGATTTTTGGAACTAAGGTGTGAGCGCTCCTGTTTTGGGACAAGCACCCATTTCTGCGATTAATGGCATAAACTTAGAAATACCTCTGCTCTGTGTGTTACTGGCTTGCCCAGCAGGTAAAGAACCCAGATTTGGGAGGACAGTGGGGTGTCCGTAAGGGGTCCTGGGCGGCCCTTATGGGGTCCTGTGGGGGACTCCTGCAGGCCAGAGGGAGTCTGGGGCAGCCCTTCAAGGATCTGGGGGTCCCCTCTGGTGCCTCTGGGGAGGGTTTTGTATCTGGAGAGGGCCCAGCTGGTTTCAAGAGGTGCTTCCTCCCTTTCTCCAGCCCACCCAGCTCCCCCGACACCCCCCCCCCCCAGGTTGGTGGGTGCCCACAGTGCCAGCCTGTCCCACTGGGTCGGGCACTGAGGGGGGCACAGCCCCAGCCGCGGGATGGGAGGAGGAACCACAGCACCAGGGATAAAACGTTGGTCTCTATTTCTTTAACATTTCCCATGGGGGGTACCCCAGGGTTCCGCAGCTGCACCACAGCTGGTGCCAGGAGGGACTGCAACGCCCCCCCCCGTGGAAAGATTAATAAAAATGATCAATAATACAGCATTGGTCACACGTTAAGGAAAGGGATACAATCAAAAGGCTTCTGTGTGAGCTGACTCGGGCAGGACGCAGGAACGACCACAAGACCACGGATGAAAGACAAAGAACAAATGTGATCTCAATACCTCGCGAATCGGGGAGTCTCCGCAGCAACGCCCGGGCAGAGGGACACAAGCAGGGGATGCAGGCGCCACAGGGCGGGAGAAAGTCCTTGTTAGCAGCAGCGTGAGCTCCAACTCGCTGTTCTCGCAAGCTTTTCAAGGGTTCAAGCAGGCGTAGTTGTTACTAGTTTTCACATAGTTTTTACAGGCCTGTGTCTTTGTAGATACTTGATGTCTTTTGTTCCCTTTTTTATTTAAAAGTAAGAAGTTTACAAGCAAACAAAAAAAAACCCACACACCCCTTCTACCTGTTCGTCACAGTAATGGAAAAAATTAATTACAAGTGAACACTTGTCTTGACGCCAGATGCTCTCTAGGCTGTATTCTGGAGATACTGAGCCCCTCTTCTATCATTGAGGCAGTGTGAAGAAACCGCCCCTGCGTATGTTAGCGTGGGATGCTGTCTGAGGGTGAGCTTTTGGCAGCATCTGTGGCATTGAATTAAACAGCACCAGTGAGTATTCCCGTGACCTGGACCTTGATCATCGGTACTGCTAAACCATTTGGAGGTTTAAAGGTGTTCGGTGAAGGGGCAAAATAGTTTTGGCAGAAAATATAGTTTAGTTTTTGAAAGAAAAGTACTGCTTTCAGGATGAGAACACGGTTTGCCTGACTGTTGATAGCTTTAATGTTTTCGTGTATGTTCTGGCAGTATTAAGAGAGTGGAGGAGAAGCACAAAAGGGGAAAATGGCCACAGCTGGGAATGACTGCTGTTTCCATTTTTATTCCCGCTATGCACAGGTAAATGCTGTAGATTTTAGAGTGGTTTGTATGCTTGATTTTCTTGACATGTCATGTTGAAAGTGAGGTTTATTGTGTAAAGTTAGAAGTTGATATGTCACTCTGCCTGGGTTATGGCAGCATCTGTAGATCAAATATCTGATCTTTGGAAGTGGTGAGAAGAGCTAATGATCATCTAAACTATGGGCAATTTCTCCTGGGAACTCTGCTCAGATACCCAAAGAACACACAAGTTAAAAACCGCACATAAGGGGTTCCAGGTGCAGATTCTGTCGCTGTGAAAAAAACTCTTGGCTGTGTTCACAGCAGCACACCCCGTATTAATCCGTTTAGTCATTTTTTATTGTTGTATTTACAATACCTGAAAACTGTTTTCTCCTGCAGCAGAAGAACAGCAACATCTCCTGTTTCTGGGAAAGACAACCCTCAGGCTGTCTGAGGATCACTTGTGCATTCCATCATAGCAAACCTCGTTATATAAATGGACTTTTTTTGCCACCTAGCAACAGTGAGTAAAAACATATTCTCAACAATTTGTTCATGAGAGTAAGTAGATGCAGGAGAATGTCCTCCTAGTGCTTACTTCCTGTGCTTATGTAGTATATGTTAAGGTCAAGATGTGCACCATGGCAAAGAAATCAGGTATGATCTGCTATCCCAGCAAGTTGAAGGCAAAGAAAGGAAATTGGCATTTGAATAGGGTTGCGTATGATTTTTTTAGCTGTCATTTTAGGGATCTTCCTAAATGTCAGTGACATGAAAGATGAACTCGCAAACAGCAATTTAGGTTGCCAAGGTCCACAGAGTAAAAGTGTTGCTTTACTTGGGTATTTGCTAGATCAAATCTTTCTAGTAGTAAAAGTGGTGAGTAGGCAGGTGATGATGTAAGAGAAACGAAAAGTAGTGTGTGTGGTGGTGGGAGGAGGTTGGTAGGGCCACGAGTAGCAATATCTGTTGACAGAGCACAACATGTGAGATGGATGAGACCCCCCTCAGACAGATAACATCAGATTACAATGCGGTGTGTGCAGGTGTATTTCCAGTTCATCGTTTCGAATAAATTTTTCAGGCTTGAACACTGGATGCAGGCTATTGAAGTACAGTACTAGTGTACAAGGCAGTATAATATCTGAAAATCAGAGTATTTATGGAAAAAACATAATTATAAGTTGGGATTTTTCCCTCAGTCCATTCTAAGAAGAGCTCTTGTCTACCAGGAGTCCTAGTAGACAGCCGGAACCTGGAACGGGGTAAGACTCCAGGGCAGGGAACCAAGACAGATGTCAGAAATCAGGGGAAGCCAAAGTGAGAGCAAGTCATCGAACCATAGAATAATATAATAGTTTAGGTTGGAAAGGACCTTAAAGATAATCCTGTTCCAACTCCCCTGCCATGGGCAGGGACACCTCCCACTAGACCAGGTTGTTCAAAGCTCCATGCACCCTGGCCTTGAACACCTCCAGGGATGAGGCATCCACAACTTCTCTGGGCAACCTGGGCCAGTCCTCAGCAACCTCAGAGTGAAAAATTTCTTCCTCATGTCTAATCTAAATCTCCCCTCTTCCAGTTTGAAGCCATTACCCCTCATCCTATCACTACATGCCCTTGTAAAAAGTCCCTCTCCAGCCTTCTTGTAGGCCCCCTTCAGATGCTGGAAAGCTGCTATACGGTCTCCCCCGAGCCTTCTCTTCTCCAGGCTGAACACCCCCAACTCTCTCAGCCTGTCCTCCCAGCAGAGGTGCTCTGATCATCTTCATGGCCCTCCTCTGGACCCGCTCCAACAGGTCCATGTCCTTGTTATGTGGAGGGATCCAGAGCTGGACACAATAGTCCAGGTGGGGTCTCAGAAGAATGGAGTAGAGGGGCAGAATCCCCTCCCTCGCCCTGCTGGCCACGCTTCTTTTGATGCAGCCCAGGATATGGTTGGCCTTCTGGGCTGTGAGCACACGTTGCCGGCTCATGTTGAGCTTCTCGTCAGTCAGAACCCCAAGTCCTTCTCCTCAGGGCTGCTCTCCATCCATTCTCTGCCCAGCCTGCATTTGTGCTTGGGATTGCCCCGACCCAGGTGCAGGACCCTGCACTTGGCCTTGTTGAACTGCATGAGGTTGGCGTGGGCCCACCTCTCCAGCCTGTCCAGGTCCCTCTGGATGGCATCCCTTCCTTCCAGCGTGTCAACCACTCCAGGCAGCTTGGTGTCAATGGGAAACTTGCTGAAGGTGCACTCAATCCCACTATCCATGTCACCGACAAAGATTGGTTCCCTTTAATCCTGACTCATAAATTCTCTGTCGGCTCCTCATCTATCCCTAGGTGGAGCTCCATGCACTCACTCCAGGTGGTCATGGACATAGAGGGCAACACCCCCTGCTTGTTTGCCCTGCCTGTCCTTCCTAAAGGGCCCGTATCCCTCTATTCCAACACTCCAGTCATAGGTGCCATCCCACCACGTCTCTGTGATGCCAATGAGATCATAGACCTGGAGGTGTGCACACGTCTCTAACTCCTCTTGTTTACTCCCCACGCTGTGTGCGTTTGCATAGAGGCACTTAAGCTGGGTCCCCGTTGAAGGTGACTTAGTGGCTGGAATGGTTGCAGTTCCTTTGTGCTGTTCTCCAGGTGGCCTTCCTTTGAGGTGTTTACCTGTGTTTCCCCATTGGCTCCTATTGCCTCAGGAGCCCCTGGCTCCTCTTCATAAGACTACGAGTGTGCTGCAGTATACCCAGCACATCTTGGAGCAAGAGGCTGAGGGCCCTCGCTCGCGCCCCATCCCTCATACCTTGGAGTGTCGTCCCTTGGCTTGTCACAGCCATCCTGATAACACCCCGCGAGTGTCCCTGCACTGGCCCAGCCTTTCCTGCCTCAGAAAAGCTCCAGAAAGGCCCGGTTTGCTGCCAAAAAGGGGTTCCACTGCGGCCATGCCTGTACCAGCACTGCTCATTTCAGCGAGTCGGCATGGCGTGTCATAGACAGATGAAGAAGTGGACTAAACCAGAGTTGTTCCTGGGCCTTATCTCCAGAGCTGTGGACAGGTGTCACCAGAGGACTCCAGAGAGACCTCTATTCAGAAGCAAACACCTTGAGTTCCTGAAATTCCCCCAGGAAAGGGTAGCCTGTCATATCTGGGCATGTTGAGCCTAACTAACCCCATGGCAAGGGGTTGTGTGCTCTTTCTGTGAGTGCCCATACTGCTTTCAGTGCAGTTTCCACTTCCCCCGTGTCGGCGCCAGGCAGCTGGTGCTGCCGTGCCCACCACATAGGCATGACATTGGGTCTGGTGTGAGTCAGAGACTGTGCCTAAGAGGCACTGCGGACAAGGGCATCCTGTAGAAGAGCAACGTCCAACACTCAGAAAGAGAAAATGGACGCAGGCCTTTTCCTTTTTACTGTAATATGGATGAATTCAAAGTTCGTGTGCTGCACAATAACATTGCAAATACGAAAAGTGCATTGATTCGTTTTAATACTTAGAAATCTTGTTAAACGAATTTAAGTTTGATTTGGCTTACACTGCCCAGGGCTAATAATATCCTATTCTGGACACTGACAAAGGCTCTATCAAGGTAAAGTGTTGTATCTTACATTCTCTGGCATGAAATACAACAAATCTGATCTGCAGGAGTGTTATTGAAATGGGTTTGCTAGGATACACATGCTGCTCCTAGGCAAGCAAGAGATGCGGAAGAATAACAGCAAGTGGAATAACAGAAAATGCCCACGCTTCATCTTATTTCTTTGATATTTTTAATATAATGCACAGAATCCTGATTGTATATAGAGCTGCAAATTGGTCAGCTTGAACAACACAAATAGACTTACCATTTTTCATCATTTTTATTTTCAGTCCGTTGCATCTTTGTAAAAGTATGTTTCAGAATGAGGTATTCAACCGCCGCCTGGACACGGTCCTGGGCAGCCCGCTGCAGGTGGCCCTGCTGGAGCAGCGGGGCTGGCCCAGACGACCTCCGGTGATTGGGGATGGCCTTCCTCTTCATTGCAATTCTGTGATTCTGAAATTGGTGCTGGGAGGGATAAGCGGTGCGGCACGCTGGAAAGCGTCTTGTTTACGACTGCCTCCCTCTGTCGGGAAGGCTGCGTGTGTGTTCTGTACCAAGACGCTCGGCACCTACGTCTGTCTGTCCAGGTGCACCGAGCGAGGTGAAAAAGAGCATAGTGTCAAAAGTGACTTTAGGAACTTTTGTGAGCTTAGCCACGTAGGATGGGGATTGCCACTCTGGAATGAAAGCGCAGTCGCGTTAGGGAATAAGCGTAGGGGGCAGCGGGGTCACGTGGCTTCAGTGTCAAATTCTGATCTGTGGTGTTTGCTTTGTTGTTTCTGGTGGTGGTTCTTCTGTTTGTTTGCTTGTTTTTTAAAGGGAAATCAAAGCTATGGTCTGCATCAGGTACAGGACCTTAGCTGTTGGGGGCTGTTGGGACAGAGAGCTGAAATTCTGTCTTCTGCTCACCTCTGCTGTAGACTTGTGCTTGCGGAGCATCTGCACAAACTCGGCAAGACAATCTGTAGGCTGCACTTGAGTGAAATGAGACCGCCTCTGTTACGCTAGTGGCTTTCTAGAGTAAAACTTAGGGTTTGGGTTAAATGGAGGGGTTTTGCCTAAAACATCGGGGGGAGGCTTTCTGCCTACGTGGGAAAGACACAACCCAGTGGTACTCACTAATCACCTGCTGACTCACTCACTAAATCCTCTTTCCGCAGGGGTAAAATACGGCAAAATACGAATTCACTGAAGCTGACTACTAAGGAGCAGAAAGTGACCTTTCCATCTACTGCTCCTCCAGTCCTTGTGAGTTGCTTGCTGTTGTTCTGGGGAAAATGTCACTGAACCAGTCCTTAATAAGAATACATTAATATTATTAATAATACAATTTATTATAATTATACATCGAATGATATTTTTATGTGAATAACAATATAATATAATTATAAAAAGACATGATTATCTATTATTAGTCTGCTAATATTACAAGTCTAATAATTTTTTAATGCTATGAATAATAATTCAATTAATAATGATTGAATTGTGGCTGACAGACAGAGCTCAGAGGGTTGCGGTTAGCGTTGCAGAGCTTAGTTGGAGGTGAGTAAGAAGTGGTGTCCCTCAGGGGTCAGTACAGGATGCAGTCCTGTTCAATATAGTCATCAATGACCTGGATGAAGGGATAGAGTGTACCATCAGCAAGTTTGCTGATGTCAGAAAACTGGGAGGAGTGGCTGACACGCCGGAAGGCTGTGCCACCATACAGCGTGACCTGGCCAGGCTGGAGAGTGTGGCCAGCAGGTGGAGGGAGGTCATCCTGGTCAAAATGTTCCTCTTTTCAAAAGGCCTTATTCAGCACTGCCTCATCTGTCCATTCAGAGGAGCGAGTGCCTGTGATTCTTCCTACTCTCTGTAGTTGGAAGATGCTCTCGGAAGAGAGCGTCTTTCCTACTTTCTTGTAGTTCGAAGACGTCAACCTCCGCAGAAGATTTTTCCTAAAAGGCACAATCTGTCTATTTAATGATTCCTTCAATATAATGATTTAAAAACTGTACCTGCTGGTCTGAACCCGGACTTGATATTCTAGTTCCCTCCTAATAAAATAAATATAATGTTCTTGTCTGCAGATGCCCCATTGCCACAGGGTGTACAAGAAGGGATTCTACCTCCGGCCCATCATCAAGAATCACTCAGAAATCAAAAGAATATTTTACTACTCGTTCACCCTCCACTGATTATAAATCTCAACGACGAGGAGGATGAAGAGGATGACGAAGAGGAAGAGAACTGTAAAGAGTTTTTTTCTCTCTTTTACAAGGAAGCAGAATGGGTTTTTTGGACTCTTGCAGTGTATACATCACAACTGATGTATTATAATAACAATTACATTGTTAGAAAAGAGTTGTTGCCAAGTTTTGGAAATAGCTTCCAGCTAATCCTCAAAATATTGGAACTGGTAGTCCCCAGATGTGAGTGAGGCAATGTTTTCTAACTCCTGTGAATTGCCTAGCTGTATATTTCAATGGTGGTACAATTCACTTCTTTTTCATTCAATGAAGTTTAAAATGTGATCCACTATTCAGATGATGTGATCCACCTTTCAAAAATTCTCAGAATTTGGGGATGAAATCACAAATTCAGGAGGTACTTCTTTCCCGGGAAACAAACTTTGGAACAGGGGCTGTAGACACTCATCACTGAAGGTGAAGTCACAGGTTTGTTTACAAAAGATAGCCGAGTGACTTCAACTTAAATAATTTGTTTGACTGATTTCCTAAACTCTGAAGGCAGTCTCATTTTATTGCAGAAAGTTATTCTCGAGTCTAGCAAAGAGAAACCAGACAAAACTCTTCACTAGAATTACTGCAGTGTCTATATGTATATATTCACATTATTATTTAGAATCATAGAATCATAGAATCAGTGAGGTTGGAAGGGACCTTTAAGATCATCAAGTCCAACCATTAACCTACCCTGATAAAAACACCACCACTCCTAAACCATGTCCCTAAGCACCTCATCTACCCTTTTCTTAAACACCTCCATGGATGGTGAATCCACCACCTCTCTGGGCAGCTTATTCCAATGTTTAATAACCCTTTCAGTGAAAAAATGCTTCCTAATATCCAATCTAAACCTGCCCTGACATAACTTGAACCCATTTCCTCTTGTCCTGTTCCCTTTTTGTGAACTGTAGTTAAACCGTTGACCGTATCTCACTCAGAGATGAGAGATTCAGAGTGATGGAATGAATTGCACATTCCCAGAGCGTGAGAGAACTACCTACTCTCCTGCGTGCACCCTGCAAATGACGGTGCTAGGTCTCAGGCAGCCCCGAGCTGCCTTTGCTTTTCCCGCTGTCCTTCGGGTGAGCGGGCAGGGCTGCCTGTTAGGGCCTCCAAACTCGGTTTCAGTCTGAGTTGGCCAAGTTAACTTCAACAACAGAAAGAGCAGGGCTTTGCTCGTCTTAGTAGCCTGAACTGAGACAGATAAGGAGCGCTCATTTCACCAGCTCTGCTGGCAGACGTTACAGGACAGTAACTTTGGGCAGAGGTTTTGTGACAAGCACTCCCTGGGGACATGTTTAGTCACAAGATTTCCTTTTGCGTGTAAATGAAGGACTGTTTTGCAAATAAGTACTGAAGATTTGTTTTCACTCATTTTAAACCAACAAACATTAACTTCTTAATAGGTGTTGTAACTGCAATTCCATTGCACTTGGCAATACCTAATATTACGGAATCATTTTTCTGTCCAGAAGCAGAGGTTGCAGTGAGAAAAGAAACACCCATGACAGAAATGAAATTCATTATGGATTTGATTATTAAGAATTGTTGAAGGCCTTTGTATAGATAACTAGTAATCTTTTAAAAGCCTGTCCTATAGATGTTTCTAATTGGGTGCCTAAGACTGCTGCAGATATTGAAGAGGAAAGAGCAATAAAGGAAATGTGCTATAAATCTGGTAAATATGGTATTAGTCACTCCTTCCTAAACAGCAGTGCTGCCAATATAGTAAACTTTGCATTTTTTTTCCCTCTTGGGATATATTTAGCTGAGTATTACAAGATTCCGTACCCTCACGAACACCAATCAACAAAAACTGTGTCTTCACCTCAGGAAAATGAGCTATTACCCTTGGAAGCGACCGGGCGAGACTTGCAGAAAGGCAAGTACTTTCCATCTTCTCAGACAATGTTTACCAGTTTTTAAATTACTGTTAGAGGGAGAAACTATGACATCATTTGCCCATCCTCCCCGCTTTTTGAACTTAGTGATGATGAAAGATAGCATATTACAAAGAGGATAGAAATACTTTTAATTTTCCCCCATATATATAGGGGATCAGGCCTAGTACCAGGGGATCAGGCCTAGTTACCAGGGGGTGAGGCCTAGTCAGCATGGGTTTATGGAAGGCAGGTCCTGCCAGACGAAACTCATCTCCTTCTATGACAAGATAACCAGAATATTGGACGAGGGAAAGGCTGTTGATATTGTATACCTGGACTTTCGAAAAGCATTCGATACTGTCCCCCATACAATTCTCGTGGAAAAACTGGCTTCGCATGGCCTGGATGAGCATACGATCTGGTGGATCAAGCACTGGCAGACTGGAAGGTCCCAAAGAGTGGTGCTCAATGGATTTAAATCCAGCTGGTGGCCGGTCACAAGTGGTATGCCTCAGGGCTCAGTGTTGGGACCATTTCTGTTTAATGTCTTTATTGATGATCTCGATAAGGACATAGGGTGTATCATCAGCAAGTTTGCAGATGACACCAAGTTAAGCAGGAGTGTTGATTCCCAGGAGGATAGGGAAGCTCTACAGAGAGACTTAGATTGGATCATTGGGCCAACATCAACGGTATGAGTTTCAACAAGGGCAAGTGCCAGGTCCTGCACTTGGGCCACAATAACCCCATGCAGCGCTACAGGCCTCGGGAAGTGTGGCTGGAAAGCTGCCCGGCAGAAGAGGACCTGGGGGTGTTGGTGGACAGCTGGCTGAACATGAGCTGGCAGTGTGCCCAGGTGGCCAAGAAGGCCAACGGCTTCCTGGCCTGTATCAGGAATAGTGTGGTGAGCAGGACTAGGGAAGTGATCATCCCCCTGTACTTGGCACTGGTGAGGCCCCACCTCGAGGACTGTGTTCAGTTTTGGGCCCCTCACTACAAGAAGGACATTGAGGTGTTGAAACGTGTCCAGAGAAGGGCTACAAAGCTGATGAGGGGTCTGGAGGACAAATCTTATGAGGAACGACTGAGGGAACTGGGGTTGTTTAGCCTGGGGACAAGGAGGCTGAGGGAAGACCTTATCACCCTCTACAACTACCTGAAAGGAGGGTGTAGAGAGGTGGGAGCTGACCTCTTCTCCCTGGTGAAAACTGATAGGACGAGAGGAAATGGACTCAAGTTATGTCAGGTGAGGTTTAGATTGGATATTAGGAAACATTTTTTTCACTGAAAGGGTTGTTAAACATTGGAATAGGCTGCCCAGGGAGGTGGTGGATTTGCCATCCCTGGAGGTGTTTAAAAAAAGTGTAGATGTGGTAGTCGGGGACATGGTTTAGAAGTGGTTTTGTCAGGGTAGGTTAATGGTTGGACTTGATGATCTTAAAGGACCCTTCCAACTTCAGCGATTCTACGGTTCTATGATACTTTCCTTCATCTTTTTTCCGTTTCCTCTTGATAGTATGTACTATGTCATAAATTTGACAAGAAGCCTACAGGTGGGATTCTGAGTCTTGTATCTTTCTTTTTGGCAATCTTTTTCAGACATAACAATAATTGTACATCTTTCACTTTATTTTTACATTGCTAATAGAGCTTCATGCAATCTAGTACAGTACATCACTGGGGGGTTTTTGCCTTTCTACTTTCCGTTTCCATGGTTTCTCTGGATAATTGTGGTTTTTCACCTGTCACTTCATCAAGAAATTAAGTGGTAAATAATGTAAATAATCATAAGTTAATCAGGTGATTTTATCTTGCCAGTTCCAGTCATCTCTCCTAAGCTGGGTTCTCCTCTTCAGGTGCCTCCCTGCCTTAATTTCCAATACAAGGAACCTTCTTTCAGACAAAGTAACCCCTACTTTCAGATGAATAAATTTAAGTTAAATGAATCCCAACATCACTGGTTCATCTCAGGGATGAAGAGTAGTTGAAGAATAGAATTTCTACGTTGATGAAATGTGGACAGATTTGTACAGAGATTACAGAGAAAACATTCTTCAAGTGAAGAATACATCTTATCAAATTTCCAGGTTACAAAAGGATAAAGCATTTAAAAAAAAAAAAAGGTGATCAACATTTTTATCATAGAAACAACCATTACCATTTTCTCTACCTTTATTTTCAGCAGTGCCTGAGCCATGTGGTGGGAAAAGCTCCAAACAAAAGAACCAGCTTGACATAAATAGAAGATTTTGCACCCAAATGGAAAACTACGGTAATACTTACACATTTTGTATAAATTGCAACTTTTGAGATTATTGTGCAATTAGTAATTGGAATTAATGGAGATAGTCTGGAATCAACAGAAAATCAGAGTATTAATGATAATGTTTTTTAACCAAGCGTTACAGAAAATGGTTAGTTATTATGCAGCATGCTCTGATGCAAATCAACTGCCTAGAACAAAACCATCATGTTGCCTTGCCTCTAGTGCTTTCACAAGCAGAGATAAAGGAGGGGGTTGGATTATAGACTTGTTGAATCTAAAAGCACCTGATGCCTTTGGGAAGGTTTTCAGCATGGGAACATTCACTTTGTTCAGGTCAAGGATGTCCGTGGCAGAATTGCCTCATTTGGAAGATCCTGTGAGCCTGATGCAAACACTGCAAGTTACAAATTATCTTTACCAGAGAGAAAGTCTGTATTTAATACCAGCTTGTGTGTGAGAGACAATGTAGGATTCACCTGATGCCTTCATTGACACTTCAGCTGATGTAACATTCAATTCACGTATCAGACTGAGAGTCTTTCCTGGACCTCTATCTCGTCTCTCATGTAGCCGGAATTAAGAGGCAACGTCTATGTTTTTTTCTATAGACAAATGCCCTTCAGGACCTTACAACGCACCAGCTTGGAGGAGAAGAAATCCACATGCAAACCCCTTGTCTAAGTATAAAACAACTCTTCAGGTAACTGTTTGACAGAAGTGTTTACAATTCAGTCTTTTTAGTAAAAGCAACATGCCCCTCCCCACCTAGGAAATGTAAAGGCGCTCTTCAAACTTGCCCAGCCGAAACCCTGCAAGATTGTAAGCAATGCTGAGTAGTCTGAAAGAGCAGTTTTGTTGGTGTGCAGACATGTAATTCTGCCTGTATGACTAACCCGTGATTTCTGAGTTTTCACAACATTACTGATATGAAAGCAAAGCACGTCCTTGCCTTTCAAGTGAGGAGCCAGAAGCAGTGGGGTTTGGCTTGTCGCACTGGCCAAAGCACAGCAGAGACTCTATGAGTGCGATCTGTTTGTCTCTGTTCAATTGCTTGTGAAGCGTCTGCAATAGCGGAATGATGATCAGCCCAGTTTCCAATTCATAAAAGGAGAAGCAGCATTTCCCTCAGGGCTGGAGCCCCCTCCTTCCCCCAACCCCACTCCTGGGCAGAATTTCCTCCCTCCCACCTTCTCCCCACACCTCAGCGCTGGGGCAGCCCCACAGCCTCTTCCAGGGCTGGGAAAACACTCCTGCCCTTTCTCTTCCTGCAGGTTTTGAGAAGAAGAGGCCCCGTCTCCCCAGCCCACACGTGGGGTCTGGGCAGCTCCATGCCTTGTGTTTGAACTGGGAATTGGGATGTTTCAGTTTTCTTCTGTGATCAGGCATGGTTGTTAAAGGCCAGTTGTAGTGGTTAGGGTTTGGTGGGTGAGTAACAGCAAATCTTATTGAACTTTTCCTTTTTTTAGGTTTTGTTTAGGGGTCTCGTTGTCCTCACACCCTCGAGTTCTGCTCCAGGTCAAGCGAAGCCCCATGGAACTGGCCCTAAGGGCAGCAGTGGCCATGGACCAGCACCCCTTTGGCATGGAGAACATGGTTTATTTCAAGGTGAATCTCCCTGTTTTTTTCCAAAGCGGGGGGCTGGTTTGTAGCGAGGCTTAAAACCCCGGTTTGTGCCTAAACATGGGGCTGATTTCAACCTCAGGGGCTGCGACTCCTTCCATCTCCGACTCACAGCCCTGGCTGCACTGTCACTGCACCGGGCTCAGCGTTCTCTTGTATTTTGGAGGTTTTTTTACAGATCGGCAACAGCCGGGGATATTTAGCAGCTGTGTATTGGTGGCAGAATCCATGTTGTTATGTGTGTGATCTGTGCTCAGATCTGGTGGGACAGTGAAGAGATAGCAACCGGTGGCGCTGTCAGTCACGTCCTCTGGGAGAGACGGTCAGGGCCGTTTGTAGCTGTCCCACCTCAACTGCGAGATCTGTCTCTGGAGCTGCCAGTGCCAAAGCTGCTCTTAAGGCAGAGAGCGCGATAGCGGATAACCTGCCTTTTTTTCGGTGCCTTTTCTGGGTCTCCAGTCTGTCTGCTCTGTTTGCCCTCTGCCTTGGATCGCACCTTTTCTCCCTTCTTGACGGAAACTGACTTTCTGTTGGGTTTTGTTGCATTTCTAGTGACAAATCTGCTCAACTTTGCCTGCTCCAACGTTGTGCCGGGGGTAAGAGCCAACCTCAAGCATGCCTTGCACCGCCTGCATGACGCTCTGGTAAGAAGCAGCTATTTTTGAATTCCTACCGGACTAGGACAGCCTTTGGCACTGGGATGAGCTGGGAGTCGCTCCCGAGTTTTCTTTTCCGCAGGCTCGAATCCCTTTACTAAAGGGGCAGAGTTCTTGCGTGCTGCCTGTTGGCCGCCATCTGCGTTAAGGTCTCGTGGGGTGACAGACCCCATGTATCAATAGGAGCTTGTTTTCTCTCTTGTCAATTCTGTGACAATTGGGAGAATAGAAGTCCTCCTACTCCCAGTGCTGGGAATGAAGGAATATTCGCTAAAACCCGAGGTCTACCCCAGAGAAACTTCCTGTGCTTGACAACTGCACCATCCCTGGGCGCTCCTTGCTGAGCAAACGCCTCCAGCCTGACCCCGGCGAACCCCCGAGCGGGTCTGCTTTGGTCCCTCTTCTTCGGAGAAGGGATTTCACAGTGCTGAGCTGCAGCAGAGTACTCGGCGTCTGCTGCGTCTGCACGAGGAGGCTCTACCTGCAGCAGGGATGAGCCCAAAAGGACTCCAGCAGCGAGCAGTCTTCTCCCAGAGGTGGTGGCCGGTGGGGTGCCACAGCTTGGTCCCCGGAGATCTCCGCAGGTTCTGGTTTCTTAAAACACATCAGTGTGGATTGAGGAAATATTCCCATCAACTCCCGTGTGGGCAGAGGTGACCCCGACACACTGTTGCTGAGCATCGACTGAGCACCGTCTTCCCACAGTGGGCTGAAGAGTTGACCTTTTGGCCCCTCCTGAGGGGGAATCGAAGTCTTGTTCTCTGAACTCCCGCAGGAGGGTCTGGAGATGCTGCAGTCTGGGGCACCCCGGCGACCTGAATCCCATCCCCTGGCTGATTATCATTACGCAGGTAAACTGGAAGCAGAGCTTGTTCCTCCTCCGGGAATGCGAGTGGGTACTGCCATTCCCTTTGTTCTGATTTAAAAATGTGATTTTTAAAAACGTGCGAGCAACTGTTTGTGTTCTTTGGGGCGGGTAAAACAGTCATTTTAATCTGTTCTGGTGGGGTTTTGGCATGGGGAATTCCTTATCCCTATGTTCTAGCCCACTGTTTTCCTGTGCGGTGACGCCCCACGCCACCGTACACTCCTTCTTTCCTTCGTATGCTGGCTTTACTGCGTGCAGGGCTTGCTCTGCCGGCAGCCGTAACTGGTTCTGCTAACGAACTCCCTGCAACATTGCCTAATTGCTCTCCAAAGGAGGAGAGATTTTAATGCGTGACGAAAAAATTGTGCAGTTGTCCGTGAGGCTGCAAGTGGTCTAATCGTTTCCGTGTCTCTGTTTCTTCCCAGGCGCAGACACTTGGACGCCTCTCAAGGAGCAGTTGTTTAAAGAGGCCTTTTCTGTACACCAGAAGGATTTCCACCTGATACAGAAGAAGGTAAAGCCGTTAGACCAAGGCGGGTCTCGGGTTGTTAGCGTGGAGGGGAGTTTTAACCCAGAAAAGTCATCTTTTGAATGGTGTGTTGGAATCCTGTTCTTGGGATGCCGCTTCATGCTAAAAAGACACCAGTACAAGACATAATTGGCCCTAATGTGTAATTACCACAGAATACTTAATCTCTCTGGTGCAAAATACCAGAAATACTAAAAGAAGAATACTGACACGTTCCGCTGACCACCGGCGTATAACGTACAGTTCTGCACTCCCATGGCTTCTTTACAGCCCTTTCAGAAGAAGGAGGCTCATTTTCTGCCTGATCTCTCCCATTCGTTGTGCTGTGAGAACCAGAGACAAGGGGGGACAGACAAACAGCACTCGACAGATTTGTTGTGGGTCTGTGCCCTAAATGTTTTCCTGCAGTCTTTCCCTCATCGATCGCTTCTGTTTTTCTCCCAATAGATTCAGACGAAGACTGTGTCCTAGTGTGTCGAATACTACTACGCCTGGAAAAAACGTGTCGCATTTGCAAACGGTCAAGCTGAATGGACAGAAGAAAAACTGAAGGGAAACAAGGAGGAGGTTGAAGAAGCTGAAGAGAAGGTAGAAAAACTGCCGGGGGTTGGTGCGAGATGTCGCTCCTCGATGAAGCTATCGTCCCAGGCTCTGGGAAATAATCCCATTTGCGTTAAACTTGCTGATGATGATTTTCGGGGATGTTCCGTAACATCCCAGTGCTTCATAAAAGGAATTGCTTGTCACACGGCTGTGCACAGGGGTTGCCAAAACGTTCCTTCCCAGGAAACAGGAATTAGGTTCACAGAATTTTTTTTTTTTTCTAGTGGTAGAAATTGGGTAACCACGTCACTTCAGTGCTCAGTACTTCTACACTTTAAACCCATTGTACGGACTTCTGTGGAGGATAGTGCTGTTCCACTGAGGACAGTAGGAATTATACGGTTTTTCTTTCAAGGTCTGTCTTTGCACCCCTTCCTCCCTGTTGAATTTCAGTGGTTTTTTAACTGTTTAGTGTTCAGAGGAGTTCAGCAGGGCAGGCTGGCACTGACAGAACGCTTTACACCCAGCACAAAAATAAATCCCTCACTGCCGTGGCCATTTGGGGATGTTTCAAGCTAGTTGTTCACTTTAGCTGTCCCCCTTGCTGAGGAGAAGGAGAAATAACTAAAGGCTGTCTGCTTTACAGGCTGCATGCAGCCCGAAGAAGAGGCACCGGCTCGGGCCGAAGGAAAACACCAAGAAAAAGCAGAGGAGTTGTGAAAACACGCCCCGCAGCACGGGCAGTCCCTCCCGCTGTCCCCATGACTCTCCGTGCTGGGGTGGAGGTGCCAGCGATGTGGCTGTTTCCCTGCAGAGAGTGTGGAAGGTTAGCTGGTCGTTTTTCTTCTTGAAACCTGCTGCTTTGGGCTCAAACCGATGGAAACTTTCAAAGGTGCCCAGGGGGAGCGGAGCTAAGGGCAGCTGGAGGGTTCCCCCTGCCCCGCAGAATTTTGGCGGTTTTGTTTGACTTTAAACCCAAACCTCTGTGTTTTCTGACGTGGGGAGACCCTCCCGCTGAGTCGCGAGGTTCGGACCAGACCCCCTTTGCTTTCTCACCTCCTCTGGGAGAGGAGTCCCGGTGTGGCTGTATCCAGCCTCAGCCTCCAACTGGGAAGGAGAGTCCGGAGCGCTGGCTCTGCCCCAGAGTGGCTTTGTTCCAGCTGAGCTGGGTATCTCCGAAGAGAGAGCCCTCTCGCTTGTCTTCTGGTGCCTTAGAAGGTTTATTCCCTGAGGTGTTCAGGCACCTCTGTGTTCTGCATGCACCGACTTTTCTCCCAGCGATTTGTTTAATAGCCGCTTTTCCTCTGCATTGATTGGAGCGACAATGCAGTGGGAATTGTTTCTACTCCTGCAGTTTCATCTTCCTCCCATCCAATCCGCACTTGCGTCTCCTCTGTCTCCTGCTGACTTCAGCTGGAACGGTTTCTCACTCTCTTTGAAGGCCCTTTCCTCGAATTACAGGCTTGCTCCGCTTCATCCGGTTGTGCAAGAATCCCAGCGTTTCTCTATTTTCACTAAGAAGAGGTTCCACTAAAGTTCCTTTTTGCGGTTTGCAGCCCGAGGGCTTTCATGCTGCAGTCACTCGTGCCAAGCAACATCACTCATTCCCAGCAAAGCTGCTCAAGTTTCAATCCACCATAATTTTAAGCAATCACACCGTTAATTCTCCTATTTTAATCCCCAACAATCTCTCTTGTTTAACCAGCAAGGTCCCACCCAGCCAGGGGTACCGGCAGAAACTGTGTAGGACCACGCAGCAAAACACAGCAGAAACTCACAAAATAAAACTAATGAAATGTGGTCTAAGAAACTAAAAAAAGAAATTAAAAATTCCCATTTGTTTTCTCCCTTCCAGGGTGTTTGGGAAGGTCAATGGGAGGAACGCTCACATGAAATGCCATCGCCTGTGGGACGATTGGAAGGCCCCAGCAGCGTTTTTAAAGGGAGGTGAAGCCGAGAGAAGCCCAGATGGTGACCTCCTCCAGCTGGCAACTGGGCAACTGTCATCTCAGACCACCAACGAGGTCAATTTACTCTGTTTAGAAAACCCCAACGACCTCTAGCAGGGGGCAGCGCCTGAGCTCTGCAGAGGATCCACCACCACGAGGTCGCCCCCACTCCAGAAAGACCCAGAAGAAGCAAACAGCAGAGAAATAGTTATCGTATTTAATAGCGTTTCCCCCTTAGGTGATAGTCCCATGTATGTTTTAGGTCTTCGTTAGCCATCTTTTAGGTCTTAGTTTTAGGCTTTAGTGTTCTTCTGATAGGAGTAAGGTTTGGTTTTCTTCTGATAGGAGTAAGGTTTGGTTTTCAGGAATCATGAAATTTTCAGAGTTGGAAGGGACCTCTAGAGATCATCTAGTCCAGCTCCCCAGCTAAAGCAAGATTGCCTAGAGCACATGACTCAGGACTGCATCCAGGCGGGTCTTGAAGATCTCCAGAGAAGGGGACTCCACAACCTCCCTGGGCAGCCTGTTCCAGTGCTCGATCACCCTAACCTTAAAGAAGGTTTTTTCTTGTATTTGAATGGAACTTCCAACTTGTGCCTGTTGCCCTGTCACTGGGAACCACTGAAAAGAGCCTGGCTCCATCCTCCTTCAACCCACCCTTTAGATACTTAGAAGCAATAAGAAGGTCTCCCCTCAGCCTTCTCTTCTCCAGGCTAAAGGGTCCCAGCTCTCTCAGCCTTTCCTCATAAGGGAGATGCTCCAAGCCCTTAATCATCTAAGCTGCCCTATGCTGGACTCTCTCCGGTAGTTCCCCATCTCTCTTGAAGTGGGGAGCCCAGAACTGGACACATTATTCCAGTTGCGGCCTCACCAGTGCAGAGTAGAGGGGGAGAATGACCTCCCTCCACCTACTCGCCCCAGTCAGATTCAACAGTTGGCTCCAAATAGGCTGGAAAACTGTCCTTACCCCAATGCACCTCAGAAATCAATCTGCATGAACAGGGAACTGTCACTCTCTTTGCAAACTCATCACCAGGGGAGCTGGAAAAATATTTATAAAATCTATAGCTGCTTAGAGTCCAGACGATAAAAAGCACAGCACAGGTCTCATGAGAGAAACTGCAATGGGAAGAGGTCTTGGTTTGATTGGGTTGCTGGATAACAGCTTCAAGTTAAGGGATTTCTTGAGCTACCGCAACCATTTGCTGATTGTCCTCCTCTTCCTTCCCCCTTGCTCTTCTCCTCACAAATCAATGGCAAAGGACACAAAGGGACAGACTTCCTTCATTGTATCCAAATGCCCCAGTGCCTTACAGGAACACATTTTAAGGAAAAGAGCAAGAGAAGTGACTGACAACATGGAAGAAGAATGGGCAATAATCCATTAAAAAAAACCCAGACAATTAAACGACACCAGAAAATGCAATTGAAATGCCTCCTCTCTTCTTTGACACTTGGGAAACTTCATCTGGACTCTTCTGTCCCCCTCCTGGTTTCCAGCCCAAGAAAAGACTTGCTGTGGGCCCAGCCCAAAGCCTTTGGGATGGTGAGGGGCACACAAGAGGCAGGCAGAGGGAGCTGCCTCTGGTCTGCATCAAGAAGAGGAGGCTTGTGGTGGACCCAACTGGTGACTACAGCTGAACAGAAGAAATCCCAGCTAGATAAAAAGGAAAAGATTGTCACCATGAGGCTCCTCAGACACAGCACAAGGGCCCAGAGGGGTTGTGAAGCCTGTCCTTGAGGATACCCAAACATGACTGAACTAAGTCCCAAGCAACGGGATCCAGCTGGGGCTGCTCTGAGCAGAAGCTTGGACTGAAGACCTCCAAGCGTCTCTACCAACCTCTATGCTTCTGTGGTTCTTCGAAGGTGAGCTGTCCTGCCTTCCCCAGATGGGCAGCGACAGCCACAACCTTGTGGAAGGCGGCCTGTCGCACTACCACCCTGGCCCTTACTTCAGATGAAGAGCCACTATGAAGCACAGGGGGCTTTGCCACTTGCAGGGCACTGGGTCGGTGGGAGGGCAGCCCTCCTGGAACACTGTTGCCACCATGTTGTTGAGACCCCAGCCACGGGATGAGGAGAGAGCTGGAGCCCAGGGCTCATGAGGGGGGCTGGAAGGTGGTCCCTATGCCCAAGGGGTGGCCTTTCTCTCGGGCAAGCAACATGGCGGGCATCAGCGAGCCCCAGGAAAGAGGCTTTCGGCCCCCTCGACCCTCCTCCTCTTCCCACATTTGGGCATGTTTCAGGCCACAGCCCCCCCCCGCCCAAACATACCATAGTTGGCCACACGCATCAGCCACAGTCCCAATCAACATCACAATGGCTTCCTGATGTCATCAGCCACCTCACACTGCCTGTTCTTGGGGACCTATAAAAGCAGGGGTCCCTGCAGCTGGCCCACAGTTTGCCGAGCTTCCAGGCCCTCGGATGCCAAGCATGCTTGGAAGGAAGAGGAGCTGGAGCAGCGAGGCGCATGGCTGCCCACCTTTGTGTGGAACGCCGCAGAGCCGCTCCCCGCAACCGCAGAGGAGGCAGGCTCATCCCAGGAGGAGGAAGCTCAATGAGCAGAGGCTGCACACCACTCCTGATGGCACAAGCGCGGATGACCTCGATATTATAATCAGAGGCATGGAGCGCCTGACCATAAGCTCACCAGGAGATGACACAAGCGCGGCTGACCTCGATATTATAATCAGAGGCATGGAGCGCCTGACCATAAGCTCACCAGAAGACGGCGTGGAGCCCAAGCGCATCTGCCTGCCACGGAACAGCCAGAGCGGTGAGGCAGATGGCTGTCCACTTTGGCCACAGAGCCACTCCCTGCAACCAGGGAGGAGGAAGGCACCTGCCAGGAGGAGAAAGCGCAAGCAGCGGAGGAGGAATGTCACTCCTCATGGCACAGGTGCGAGTGACCTCGCTTCCACGATCAACGGCACACAGTGCATGGCTGTAAGCCCACGAGAGAACGGCGTGGAGCCCAAGCGCATCTGCCTGCCAGGGAGCAGCCGGCGCAGGGAGGCGGATAGGTGCTCAGCTTGCCATGGGATGCCACAGAGCCGCTTCCGGCAACCATGGAGGAGGAAGGCGCCTCCCAGGAGGAGGAAGCGCAATTGGAGGAGGAGGAGGAGGAGCAACATCATCACCCCCCATGGCATAATTGTGACCGCCCTTGCTTCTGCAATCAAAAGCATGCAATCAACAGCATGCAATGAACTGCAAATTTTATGTCTTTAACTTATTAAATTGGGTTGGTGAATGTAAAAGTTCTGGGACTGCTCTTGCTGTTTGTGCCGTAACTAATTTAAGCAATTAAAACTCGTTCTGCTGGGTTGTTGGTGCTGTTATGGTTGGAGAGACCCATAACAATTTATTGTCATTTAGGCAATCATTCTATCACCCGATGAGCCCTCCCCACCCGGGAAAGGGAATCGGGTAAAACAAGGCAACCCGGGAGCTGAAGTATAAACACATTTAGTAGAGTAAGATTAGGTAATGAACATTAACAGCACATTTTCCTATTGCTTCTCATCACTTGTACGTAAAAAGAACTGAAAATCAAAGAAGCGGCGTTTTGTTCACACCTCTTCCCTTAGCCCGCTCCTCACTGCGGGTGCTGCCAAAGCGATGCCAAAAGGTGGGAGTTTGGGGAAAATACCTTGCACAGTATTGAAATACAGGTCCGAAAGCCCCGTATGTGGATTTAAACCACTGCTACCCCACGGAAGGGCTCCACGTGCAGTTTCCTGCTGCGAGTCTCACTGCTGTTCCGCACCGCTTCCAAAAAGTTCTGATGCAAGAAGAGAATGTGGCGCAGGTTCTCTGGCACCAGGACAGCGCGCCGATGCTCCAGGGCGCTTTCCCCGGCAGCGAAGGCCTGGTCTGGCAGGAGGGCGGTGGCGGGGATGGCGAGGTACTGCCGGCTCAGCTGCCCCACGGCCGGGAAGCGATGCTCGTTGCTATGCCACCAGTGCAGCGGCTGGTGCTGCGCTTGCAGAGGGGCTCCAGGATGTAGTTTTCCAGTTGCTGGTGGATCTCGGGGTTCTCTCCATGGTGTCCTTCCCCAAAAGGATGTCGTGGCTGCTCTGAGACGGGGCGCTGGCGCATGGGTCCTTGCGAGCAGGCAGCTGGCTGCCGGCATCTGCACCTGCGGCTCTGGAATCCGAGTTTGGCACCCCAGACTGGGTGGCAGATGGGGACTGTCAGTTGAAAACCTGCAAAAGCATGGTTCTCACTGGCTGGTGCAGCTCGCTTCTCAGGCTGGGGCTGAGAAACCGCATCTCCTGGAAGCGCTGCCCAAATCAGAGGCCTCTTTGGGTCGGGGGTCCCTTTTTTAGTTTCCTGGTTTGTGCTAGACGGGCCATTGAGGACACTGCGTGTCCGCTGCGGTGTCCTGGTGCTGTAGTAAAATCCCCAACATGGGTTCAATTACAGCATGTCTGCCTGTACCAAAGACAGCAAACTCTCCTTTGGAGCAGGGAATTTGAACCCTCGCTTTGAATTGGACCTTTGATACCATCTTCATGAATGGAACCGGAAGATTAAGATTTAATTTGAAAAAGGAAAGGGAATTTGGATTAGGGAAATGGAAGGTTCTGGGGAATGATTCTGAAAATTGGTGTTGGCATATTAACGAGACCCAGCAACCTGTATTGGTTAAGCAAACAGGACCATGTGATCGATTCCCTCGGGGAATGCAGTTCCCTTCAGTGTGGAAGACTGCAGAACACGGAGAATGGCATTACGTGCAGTCTACTCCTTGGTGTATGGATTGGACAGGGAATCAGTCAAAAGGGAAGATAGGAAAAATTAATTTGCCTCCTGCTTGGATGGCAGAAATCTACAAGAGGCAATAGAAGTTGGATGGTTGAACGAGATCTTGAAGGCTTTGAGTTTGCCCGGACCGGATGGCTGCAAAGCCTATTGTGAAACCCAATCATTTTTGTGATCGTAGTGATTTTTGTTTGTGTTTTGTTTGGATGTCTTAAGAGTATCGTTAACAAGCAATTATCTCAACCTTATGTATTAGTGATACGGGATAGGAAATGAGGCTCACTGAAGTACAGAAAGACTTGGGTAAGTCTCAAGGGGGGGGAATTGTTGTAGTAAAATCGACATATACTAGGAAAATTAAATGGAAAATGTAATTGAAGCAACAAAGGAAACCTGCTGCTGCTCAAGTCCTCTATACTGCCCCAACGCTAGTTATTTACCTACTCTCAATACAGGGAAATAGTTAGTAAACACGATTTCTCTATGAGTCAGTTAAGGAACTACCCAGCAGACAGTGTAGCACTGTTGATAAGCAGGGTATTCCTATCAAGAGAGCGACGAACTGTAGGCATGGTCAGCAAACCCAGAAACCCACTTGGAACTGCCAAGATCAGAGGAAAAGCAGGTAAAAGGTGGTTCCGGCCGGGGGGAGATGGTGACCACCGACTCATTGACCACCTCCCCAAACGATACCACCTATTAAAAACATAAGAGTGGAAAAAGAAGACAGAGTCTGCGCACTCATTTACATGGGAAGCAAAGAAACCTCGACCAATCATTGGAGGGAATGACAGTGAATATGTATTAATTGTTTGAATATGTAATAATTAATGTGTAAAAGTGAAGATTTTTGGAACTAAGGTGTGAGCGCTCCCGTTTTGGGACAAGCACCCATTTCTGCGATTAATGGCATAAACTTAGAAATACCTCTGCTCTGTGTGTTACTGGCTTGCCCAGCAGGTAAAGAACCCAGATTTGGGAGGACAGTGGGGTGTCCGTAAGGGGTCCTGGGCGGCGCTTATGGGGTCCTGGGGGAGACTCTTGCAGGCCAGAGGGAGTCTGGGGTAGCCCTTCAAGGATCTGGGGGTCCCCTCTGGTGCCTCTGGGGAGGGTTTTGTGGCTGGAGAGGGCCCAGCTGGTTTCAAGAGGTGCTTCCTCCCTTTCTCCAGCCCACCCAGCTCCCCTGACACAGCCACCCCCCCAGGTTGGTGGGTGCCAGCAGTGCCAGCCTGTCCCACTGGGTCGGGCACTGAGGAGGGCACAGCCCCAGCTGCAGGATGGGAGGAGGAACCATAGCACCAGGGATAAAACGTTGGTCTCTCTTTCTTTAACATTTCCCACGGGGAGCACCCCAGGGTTCCGCAGCTGCACCACAGATGGTGCCATGAGGGACTCCAACATCCCCCCCTGTGGAAAGATTACTAAAAATGATCAATAATACAGCATTGGTCACACGTTAAGGAATGGTATACAATCAAAAGGCTTCTGTGTGAGCCGACTCGGGCAGGACGCAGGAACGACCACAAGACCACGGATGAAAGACAAAGAACAAATGTGATCTCAATACCTCGCGAATCGGGGAGTCTCCACAGCAACGCCCGGACAGAGGGACACACGCAGGGGATGCAGGTGCCACAGGGCGGGAGAAAGTCCTTGTTAGCAGCAGCGTGAGCTCCAACTCGCTGTTCTCGCTTGCTTTTCAAGGGTTCAAGCAGGCGTAGTTTTCCACTGTGCTCTGACCTTCTTCAAGACCAAGGCAGTGATCTCCCATATGCCAGATAAGGTGTCCCTAAGCCCATCCCAGGCTCACGGTATCTAAGTGCGGATATTCCATCTGCGAGCACACGGGGCTGAATTAGTGTGATAGATGTGTTGTCCAGCACCCCAGGTGCGCGTCACTTGAGCGTGTTTACAGTCCTCCTCGCCAATCTTCTGTTACTTTCCCACATTCCACCCCCTCGCTCAAGAGACCGCTTCAGCTGGGGCTGACAAAGTTGGAAATGTTCATTCAAACTTGTGAGGTGTAATACAGAGTAATTTACAGAGGCATGAAATAAACACACATAAAAAAAGAAATAAACAACTCTCTAAAGTAAAGCTTTGAATCAGGTGTCCCATTCCTCCTGTCAAGAAATTAAACCCCTCAGCCAGCCGGGCACTGCCAGTACATTGTTTCACTGGATGCATTAAGTCCTGGAGAATTTTGAATGTCTTGCTTTATGCTGACTGCTTCCTCAGTTATGTTGGAACAACACATGTTTTCAAAGTCGAAGCAGCATTTCTGACGTCGAGGGAGGAAACAGTCCATCATCAGTTGGGTTTGTAATATTCACTGGCGTACAGCTGTTACCTACTCAGAAGAGAGAGCAATGAGAGACATTAATACCAAAACCACTTTGCACAGTGTAGTTCTATAGTACAGCTGCTGGGGTTGATGTGCCACAGAAACAAGTTACCAAAAGACCTGCAGCTGCTAATCTTCCCTTGATACAAAAGGCAGATGAGTTAGTGACAGTAGAGGCTGACCAAATCTAAGTATTTGCATGTTGGTTTGTCAGAGCTGTACCCAGGGCATGCGCTTGTAGCACAAGACTACAAAGCACGAGTGGCCAACCTGTGATAGGGGAGAAAAGCAGCAGTGTCATCTCCTTCCAGTGACACATAGACGTCGCTCCAGCTCCTTCAGCCAATATTACTCTAGATTTGATACCCTCATGTGGGTAATTGCCCATACAGACTGGAGAGCTGTGGCGTGCACTTTTTCAGATGGAACTTCAACGTGATGTTGTGTTTGCAACACCGTTCCGATGCCGTCTCCTCTAGATAAGAGGCAGGTATTTGTCGAAGATACCTGAAATACAAGAACTCGAGAATCTGATTCTAATAAGTGATGTCAAATAAGAGGGGAAGTTGGGGTATAATGTATTGTGGAGCCTTGTAATGCCTTGGACCAAAATCCTACAGGTTCTTTCTCATTTCTTGTCCCAATCATCTGCCACAATCCCGAGAGTGTATCATCTGGACTTGTTACTTCTAATTCAAAAGGATATCCTTGCTTAGGAGTGCATAATTGCAAATGCTCAATCAAAGCATTTTTGCAGGCATCAGAGGCTTCTTGTTGCTTGGTCCCCTGCCAGAAAACTTTCTTCCTCATTAATTTCTGCAGAAGGCACATTAATATCACCAAATGTGGGAAAAAGTCCTCCAGTACCCTAAAAGTCCCCCAAAGGTCTGTAACTCTTTTACTGCGATGGGCACAGGAAGCTGCTGGGCTGTTTGCTGTACCCGATTTGGTATTCCTCTCATCTGTCCATGCCAAACTATTCCCCAAAATTGTACAGTAGTACTCGGACCCTGTACTCTCTTGGCATTCATTGCCCAGCCTCAGTCCTGCAAATGCGCTTTCAGCAATTTGGCAGCTGCTTCACTTTCTTGTTATGACTCGGCCAGAATCAATAGATCATCAATAGAACGGTAACCAGTAACAGTCCCCGAGCATAGTGCTAAATCAGCTGCTGTCATTAGGTGGCAAATGGAGGGACTGTGTGTGTATCCCTGAGGCAATACTCGGAAAGTACAGTGCTTTTGTTTCCAGGTCACACCTTGCAGTGAGGGGGCAGGCAGGGTGGAGGGGGGTGAGGAGTTGGTGGTGGGGCAGGGGGCGGTTGGCTTTTTTTGCATAAACGCTAACTTTTGCCATCGTTGAAACCTTTTTGATGCTGTGATCCCATCTATTTCTGGTCAGGGGATACTGGCTTGCACAAGATTATTCCACATTTGTTTCCTTGTAACCTGTGCTGTAACTCCCCTTGGTTTTGCAGTCTTTACTTTATTCACCACCTGCACAGATGGTCCCGAAATTGCAGCCCAAATTTCCCTCAAGGTGTTTCCTAGGGCACCTACATTACCCACAGCATTTGTCACATGGGGTTTAGTGAGGCAGGCGCTCCTCTCACAAACTGCACTTTGATACTTCTCGTCACTGCTAAATTCTCCGGATTGCACCCTGTACCCAACACATGAGCCATCCCCACCTGCTGCACCAAATTAGTACCTTTCTCCATTGCACACCAGTTTCTGAGGGACGACACTGATCCAACGGGTTCTGTATATGCTGCTGAAACTGCTGCGCACAACCACTGATACAACATTGGTGCAATAATGTCTCGCCTGGCAGCACCTCTGACATTTTGCAGCTGAGCATATCCTCATTGTGCCTGATCATCAATGGCTATAAGGCTTACTAAATCTTTTCCACCTGCTGATAAAAGAATAGATGTAGCTCTACTACCCCAAGATTGCAAAATCCATGCCAGCATGCCTTCCTCACTCTTTTACTGATACATCTCTAAAAACTCCCTTAAATCTTTCAGAGTTCCTCATCTACATCCTCCTCATTAACAGGAGGTCCCTAGCAGGTACCTGCGAGCACGGCACCCACGTTGGTCTGCCTGCTGACCCTGGCCCCTAAGCCGGCTCCTGTCCCACCCCGAGCAGCAGGCAAGTCCACCTCCTCGCCTTCCCACATGGCCCTTCCTGAAGAACCCGCGTCTCTCCACTGCAGCTCTCCCGCTGTGCCATTTACACACCACACCTCCACGGTCCCAGTGTGGTCACAGCTTGGTAATCACGTGCAGACTTCTGGCCCTGCTGGTGGTACTCCGCGCAATGTGCAGGAGCGTGCCAGGCATGTCAGGGAGGTACCAGCTGGGCTGGTTTCCCACCCGGGAAGGGTGTGAGAGTTCAGGGGGCTGCACGTCTTTGCGCTGTGGGGTATGTGTGGACTCCATCTCTCCTGCCCCTACGAGGAGTTCTGGGATGACACATGGGGTGTGCACAATCCCTTTAGATTGATCCACGCCAGGCACAGGCCAGTCAGTCCAGCTGGGAACAGCCCCAGAGCTCTTGATTTTGTATTTCTAGGTGCATATCGGCAGCTGAGAAGCTGCCCAGCCCCTTGGCTAACCGCCACCGCTACAGCCGCTGCTCCCAGCATCTGCCCCTCTGCTGCGGTACCAGCCTGTAGTGCCAGGGAGGAAGAAAGAAAAGTGTATGATCATATGGAGAGGGAGAAGGCAGAGATACCCCACAGGCATCGCTCAGGCCACCCACGGTGGGAGGGATCTGCTTGCGAGAGAGCCTCAAGGTGTCTGTGAAGTGGGAGAGGCCCCTGATGCCCAAGCCCAGGAGAAGGTCCCAGGTACAGCTGGTCAGCCTGGGGCTGAATCAGGTGGGGCTGAGACCTTGGCTGTCCCATAGTGGTATGCCCCCTCAGGGCAAGGCATCTTGGGGCAGGACATGCTCTCCAGTTTGGAAAGAGGAAGCTACAGCCATCAGAGGGATCCCTCTGCCTTCAGCCAGGACTTCTACTGCCCCCGTGGAAAGCCAATTCTGGGTGCCCAGGCAGTCCCCTTGGGGGGCAGGGAGGTCCAGCCTAAAGCCGGCCTCCAAAACCTCCTTCTGTCTGACGAGTGGTGTCAGAGATATCCCCTCCTTCCCCCAGGGCTGCCCTCAGTGGAGGGATGGGTCCTGGAGCCAGGGGAAGCACCATCCCTTCTTGGACACAGTTACCAGGGGAGCTGCCTCTGCTGCTCTCCACACAGCCTGTTCTCAGTGACGTGCTGGAGTATGTTCCTCTGTGCCTGATGCAGCTCCAGCCTTCTGAGGACTTGGGCGGCTCGTGAAGAAAGGTAGCTGCAACAAGAGGGCAACATCATCCCTCTGCCAGAGACCCCTTCTTGCCACCTCAAGTCCACACGCCCACCCTGTCCCACATCCACCCATCCTTTAAACCTGCGGGTGGGTTTTGGGCCTTGGCTTGGGAGGGCAATCCACATCATGCCCATGGTAGGAGACATCAGAGAGTGTCCTGTGCAACCCCAGGATGCAGGGACCCCCTGGGCATCTCTGCGGTGTCATGGCTGCTCGACTGCCCCAGGCTGTGGCCCGAGTCAGCGCACACTTACTCAGGCTGGAGTCTCTGCAGCTGGGCTGCTGCTGCCATCTCCTCTGCTGGGAGAGGCTTTCCAGCCTTCCTCCACCTCTGGCTGACCTCCTTTCTCCTGGGCTGGGCTGGAGGGTGGGGAGTCCAAGTGCCTCCAGTGCCGAGTGTGGGCCATGGTGGGCCTGGCTGGAGGAGCTGGCTCCTGCCTGCCCGCCTCCTTGGTCCTGGGGGAGCTGCCTGGACACGGGGGGAGCGCACTGCAAAGAGACACCAGGAGGAGGCGGCATGAGCACGGGGCAGGTTGGCCTCCCGTGTGCATCTGGGATCAAAGCTTCCCAGGCTGGCAGAAGAAGTGGGGGAGGTGGGGCCGTTTCCCACGGCAAGGGGGGATGAGCCCTGAGCCCCTTCAGGAGGATGGGAGAGGACTGCACCTCAGGTCTGCTGTAAGGGCAAGCAAAGTGATGCGGGGTGCACTCAGCATCTGACGTCTTCCCCACTCAGAGGCCTGCGATGAGGCAAACAAGCTCATGAAAACCATATGGCACGTGTTGGGGACCTCCAGAGTCCCTACAGCCACAGTGTCCAAAGGGGATGGCTCTCCTGCATGGCTGCAACTTAAACGTGGAAAGCAAATGATGACACAGGCTTGAAGAGGGCTGACCCCTACCCTCTGCAGCTCCCCAGCACTAGTCCTCCTGGCTGTCATGTGAGGCGTGGCATCCCTCTCCCTTTGGGGCCATGCACACCTTTTATTGGCAATCTCCCCCCAACACCAGAAAACTTGCCTCTCCGTGTCCTCTCCATCTGCACTTGGTTCTCTCTGCTGGCAATGACGGCAGGCTGGCTGCGAGAAATGCGATCACGATGCCCAGTCACTCCAGGAGAATACACACGCAGCCCAAACTCAGCATTAGTTAAACAGAAAGCAGTCCCTTCAGGACTGATCCCTGACTCGGCGCCTAGTGTTGAGCCCCTACAATGCTTGCTCCTAAGCAGGAGCTGGCAAGCCACCCGCTCGCTCGCTCGAGGGCTGCAGAAGAACCGCACTCACTTTGGGAATGCGTGGGGAACAAGCAGCTCAGCTCCAAGCTGACGGCCACAGTGCAGCAGCCCTCCCTCACGCTTGCTGCTTGCCCTCAGCTCAGGGAAAAGGGATGCTCTTTGCAGCTCCCTGCCCAAAACTCCTCTCCGACGTGCTCCTGCTCTGCCTGTCAGCAAGGGTCCCCCAGCACAGCCCCGCTGCCTCCCGACCCCGCTCCTGGCTGTGCAGCAGATCTGAAGGGAAGCAGTAGGGAGCCCCTCAGCAGTGCCCAGCAGTGCCCAGGCCTCGCCAGAAAGTCCTGGCAATGCTGCTTTGCTGGGGTGACCTCCCTGTGCCATCAGCCTGCGTCACGTGAAGGTGTGTTATGACACCTGCAGGGAGGGGGCACAGCTGGGTAGAGAGGAAATAGGTTTCCCATCTTGTCCTGGGAATCAGCGATCCCCTTTTTCCCCAGTCCTTTTCCAAAAATCCCAACTGCCCCCTGCACCAGCATGTCTCTGCCACTGGCAGCCCATCCGGGCAGGTGGGGTTTAGGGGTGGGCTGCGGCTGGGCAGTTACGAGAGAGGGCATCGAATGCCTCTGGGATGCATCGGCCTCTCCAGCGTGCTTCAACACTCCTCTCCGCTGCGTGTGGCTGCTGCGGCAGGAGTAGGATGGGCTTTACAGCACTGCTTTTGCCTGGGACGGAGTTAGTTTGCTCCACAGCAGCCCAAATGGTGCCCTGTTTTGGATCCGTGACCAAAACAGTCCTGATAACACAACGCACTTTTAGCTGTCGCTGAACAGGGCTTGCACAGCAGCAAGGCCTTCTCTGCCTCTCGTGCTGACCCACCAGCAACTAGCCTGGGGGTGGGCAAGAAGCTGGGAGAGGACACAGACGGGACAGCTGACCCCAACTGACCAAAGGGATATCTCACACCATAGGACGTTGTGCTCAGCAATAAAAGTTGGGGAAAGATAGAGCAAGGTGTTGGGGGAAGGTCTCTTGAAGGCTATGGCATTTGTCCTTCCAAGTGACTGTTATGCATGATGGAGCCCTGAACATAATGAGTAGCAAAAGGTGCAGTTGCTCTAAATTTCAGCATCTGCTGTAATCTCAGTTGGACAAAGGAATTTCCCAACAACCTCCAAGGAGATGCCCCTAGATGTTGCCCCATCTCTCAGAGTTGCTCCCTTAGAGCTTGCAGTTCCCTGCACGTACCCTGGACCAACTCCAGTACCTCCCATGTCACCAGGTGTTTGTGTCTGAGCAGCTCACCACTGCCCTCCACCTCCAGTCATTAGCAGCAGAGCCCAGACAAGGAGCTCCCACCAGGGCGGCTGTGTTGTGCACACCGGAGCTGAGGCAAGAGGAATCCCACCTCCTTTGATGTATATGTAGTGTGCATGGGAGGGAACCGAGTCCCCTCCTGTCCCCAGGACTGAAAACACCAGAGGAGGTGCCTCAATTGACTCAGCTGAATCCCTTCCTTCCACAGGGTTAAAGGAGATCCCTCCCTGGCACTGTCTGGTTGTCCTGCCTAACGATGGGACAAGGCAAGACAATTCTCATGCCCAGCTGCTTTCCTGGAAGGAGAAATGACACTGCTGGAAAGAAGCCTTTGACCCCGGCTGAGGAAGGGAACATCAGTGATTCCTTCCGCAAAAGGAGCAAGGAGACAATTCTGAGAGAATGAGGTAACTTCAGAAGGCGGCCACCCAGCAACCCAGAAAACCAATAAGAAATCAAGAGACCACCAACCAGAATGAAGCGATTGCACTTGGGCATTGGGTGATGGGCGGTATTTTCTGGGGAATCTGTCTGTAAGGGTATAATTGGGGTGCGCAATCTGCAGTAGGGGTCCCTCCCTGGAGGCAACAGCTTGAACTGCTCTGTGTGTCGGGTAAATAAACCACCGAGTTACTCAGCAGACTGGCGACTCATCTTCTGCGAGGGGCAACCTGGGGCTGAGCCCTGTTGGGGTGGTACACACATAATTCCTACCACAGTCTCACTGGCAGCCGCGTAATTCCTGAAACAACAAGCCAGAGGCTTCTCCTGCCCTAACACCTACTCAAACACAGATGACATTACAAGCAGCTGTGCAAGCCAGGTCCTGCTCCTGCCCTCAGGCAGGCACCTCTTCAGGCACATGGGACAGCACAAGCACATGAAAAAGCCAGGTGTGACCTTCTACACTATCACCTACTCGCCCAGCTGTGGCAGCACAAGCAGCTGCACAAACCAGAGCCTTCTCCTGCCTTAAATCCTGCTCAGCCACCAGTGACCTCACAAGCACCTGCACAGCAGGAGCACCCTTACTGCCAACCCCCAAGATTTTGCCCCTCCATTTCTGTCTCCCACTTCCCCAGGCTCTCCCCTCTCCCAGGCACCTTTCTCACCCGCTCCATGACATCCCAACATCTCCGGCTGTCGCTGTGTTTGTGTGGCAGATGGTACCTCAGAAGCATTGTCCCAGCCACATCACCTGCATCTCCTTCTGCTCTCATCATTACTGCGCCAGCTGTCTGATGAGCTTTTGCACCTCATGCACCCTCTCATCCTGCCTCTCTTCTGCTCTTAAACCTGCAAGAGAAGTGACAGCCAGGCGGTGCCCCCTCTGTGGCATCTTACCAGCACCTGCCTGAGATGCACAGCTGGTGGGAACTGTCACCATCAGCCCCAGCATGGCGGGAAGTCTTCTCTTGGCACAGCAACAGCTCTGGCCGTGCTTGGTGCGTACCGTGCTTTCTGAAGGAGAACCACAGCACTCAGTGCCTCCTGGGAAGAGCTGATTTGAAGGCAGCTTTGCCACAGGTCCCCAGGCCGCTCCAGGGGTTCTTCCTCTCCCCCGGCTCAGCCACAGGTCCCTCATCTAGTTCCTTCCAGCAGGATTTTGCAGAGCCTGTTCCAGCTGTGAGCACCGGGCCAAGGGCTCGGGGCACAAACAGCCCCCACCCCCCAAGGCCCAGCCCACAATGCGACTCTGTCCCCAAACTACTACACCTGCCAAACAGGCTCTCCCGCTACCACAATGATCTTCCCTTTTAAGTAGAGCTTACGTAGTCACACACCATGAGAGGGCGATTTGGGCTTCAGCCCCAGAACAAAAGAATTCCCATTACAGAATCTCAGCCAACACCTCCAGGAGCCTCTTGTCAGCGACCCACAAACACTGTGTTGCAAAGAAAGCTGACAGCTAATACAAAGTATTATAATATAATATAATAACAAAGTATTATACTATGTATAATACAAAGTATATGACAGCTAATACAAAGTATCTTCTACTGTCATTACCACCGGTCTGAAACCCCTCCAAACCATCACTCACAGATGTCGACGTGGACATCTCTGCCTGACAAGAGATGACCGGCCCCAAAACTGGATCTTAGGGTGTCTTGGCTCTACTGAAGCCAAACCATTTAGAATAAGGATACAAACAAGTTTCAGAGAAAGCAGCATAGTTAGTGAAAGAGGTGAGAAATGTAATGTGTCTCAGCCACCCCTAATTTCACGGGAATTTTCAAGAGTTTTTGTTTTTTTCTTTTTTAATCACTGCCCAGCACAAGTGAAAAAGCACACACCCACTCTTTTAAGGAGAACGAAAAACCACAAGAGTAGGACTGTTGAGATCTGAGCAGCTCAACCACTGCCACAGCATTTTCTGTCCCTATGAGCAGTCCTGCCCCATTCCGAGGCACTTGGAAAGCGCCCACAAGGACCATCTCACTCACTGCCTTAATCACAACTAGCGGTGGCCTCGGCACCCTGAAGCTGTTTCTGTCACTGCACACATGCAGTTCATACGGCCTTTCTTGACGCAGCCTCCTTCCTCGTGGGACTTCCCACCGAGTACCATGATGGCAGCTCTTCACTGTATGTCCACAGAGCAGCTTCCACCCACTGTCCCCTGCTCACAGCAAGAACAAACAGCCCTGTCCTCTCCCCTGCCCATCTCCACGCTCGCTCAGGAGGGGCTGCTCACGCGCCCCTTGTGGCCCGAGAATTCCTAACAAGGCTTGTGGCTAGAAGAGAATTGAGACAATTTAAAACCAGAACCAACCTTTGACTGGCAGCACTGTCTTTCTCAGTTCTTTGTATTTCTTTCTTCCCTCCGGAGTACATATCAAGATCTTCCTGACTAAAAGAAACAAGAAAGGTCAGTCACAAACACACAGAAAAGCAGACACCCACAGACTTGAGGCCAGCACAGTAGCACTCTCAAGGCCCTGCCTATACACACAAGATTAAATTAACAGACTCCTCTCTCACACACAAAGGCAATTCCAACTCAAGGTGCTGCAACCCACACCCCTCCTTCTCCTCAGGCCCTCTTCTTCTCAGGCCCCTCGGCCCCGCCCCCGGATGGCTGTGACTGACAGCCCAACACCGGCTCCGCTGATTGGCTCAGCCCTGGCCAATGGCACGGCGAGGGAAGACCCCGTGGTGAACCAGTGGAGGAGGGCTCCCTCACAGCCTGCCCGGGCCTCAGGTACCCGTCGGCGGCCTGAGCCTCTCTTCCCCCCAGAAGGGCGCTCCTGGGTAAGATTCGAACACTTCCCCGGGACACTTAGAGATCTCCACAGAGTGGTTTTATAGCTTAGCGCATTTGTAACCGAGCTGCATTACTGACGTCTGTAGTATTCGCACGGGCTTTGCAGACAGTCACTTATTTATTTATTTATTTATTTATTTATTTATATTTTATTTATTTAAGTAAATCTTATTTAACTTTTCCTTTTTTTAGGTTTTGTTTAGGGAAGTCATTGTCCTCACGCCCGCGAGTTCTGCTCCAGGTCAAGCGAAGCCCCATGGAACTGGCCCTAAGGGCGGCGGCGGCCATGGACCAGTGCCCCTTCGGCATCGAGAACGTGGTTCATTTCGAGGTGAATCTCCCTGTTTTTTTCAAAAGCAGGGGTCTGGTTTGTAGTGAGGCTTAAAACCCCGGGTTGTGCCTAAACGTGGGTCTGATTTCAACCTCAGGGGCTGCGACTCCTTCCAGCTCCGACTCACAGCCCTGGCAGCACCGTCAGCGCACCGGGCTCAGCGTTCTCTTGTATTTTGGAGGTTTCTTTACAGATTGGCAGCAGCCGGGGATATTTAGCAGCTGTGTATTGTTGGCAGAATCCGTGTGGTGAAAAGATCTTTGGGGTACAGAGGTGAATAAGTGGGGTTATTTTGTACCTCAAAAATGTTTCTTGTTTCTTTGTACCTGTAAAAAGATGTTCAAATCGATAAGGCTGAAGAAGTCGGTAACAATCATAACACCTCTGTTTTGCAGGAACTTCACTATCATAAAATTACACCCTAGACAGGAATATGTTCTGTTGGTTTGTTTTTTGTTATGAGTCCTTGCAACCTGCTCTCCAGCTGGGAGTGGGAAATGCAAAGGCATTAAAATGATAGATTTGCTAAATATGTTGCAAAGGTTTGTATTACTGGCTTTCCCTGAAGCGGGGAAAATACATCCTGTTTAATTGTTGTTTGCATTTGAAATTCTCTGTGAAATGGATTAAGCAGTGTGGGCTTCTTTTTGTGGGTCTGCCCTTGGAAGGAGAGCGCCTTTAGGAAAAGGCTTTTCTGGAGGGGACAGAGAATTTAATTGCTGATGGCTCTAAAAGCGCGCCCTGTTTGGGTGGCCTGAAAACAAAACCCGTGAAAATCCATGACTGAAAAATAAGACTTTCTCCTAATGATCAGGTCTGGTGTGTCTACTGATTCGCCCATGAATAACAGCTCGTTCCTTACTCGTGGCTAAGGACCCTTGAATTGTTTCCCAAAGCCTAAGGCAGCGGGAAGGGCTGGGGTTGTCAGATCACTGCAAATCAAATAAAAGAGAGCAGTTTGGAGTTGTCTCGTTCCCTCTATCTTTTCCCAAGAAAGAGGGGTGGAAGAATGGTAGAATTTGTTACATTGAAGGTCGGTGGTAATCCAGAGCTGCAGAGTGAGCTCGGTGCCCGTGGAAGGGGAACTGCGCTCTCAAGTGGAAATGCTTGGTGTCTCGTTGCCTGTGGGACAGAAAGGGACATCAAGAGTCAACCAAACGACTTTCTCGCCTTCAGAGATGAGGCTCTGGAGGTCACGGTTAATTAAGGGTAGTTGTGGAAGTGTGCCTTACTGAGCAACATGCTGCGTCTGGCTCGGGGCCTAAATATCTCCAAAGTTTGGGGTTGGTTTAAGTGCTTTTTGGTTATTAGCTGGATGTCACTCTTCCAAGCGCCTCTTGCGCTCTCCACAGGGGTTTGCTGCTGCCTCCTGCGTTGGGCCGAGGGGACCGGCAGCCCTCAGGACAGGGACTTTCTCAGGTGCGGAGGTTAAACCCGGTGCGTGCTGCTTAAAAACTGCTCTGGTGTTACTGTGGCGGTCACGATGTGAAATCTGTTGGCTTAGGGGAGCCTAAGATTTGCATTCCTCGTAACTGCGGGGGATTTTGGGGAGCCTGGGTGGTACAATCCCCTTCCTGCTCCCAGATTCCTGTCACTGACCCTGCAGCGGGTGATTGGAAGAACTGATGCCCGCAGCGGCTGAGGGTCGGCATGATCCCGTCATTGCCGGAGCTCGTGAGTCGAGGAATGGGAGCGTGGCCCGTTTCCATCATGGCTTGTGAGAGAAATAATGCGGTTTGATATAGTTGCGGTGTGGAAATGGCGATTCCTCTTTACACGTGTGCTTACAGGGTGCACACAGGTGTTTCTTAATGCCTGCGAAGCTTTATGAGATTGGTTAATGAGCGTTGCTTTGCTGTGCAAGTGCAAAGTGTTATTTTCATGGAGAAACCAACTCAGATGTTCCCTTTATTTTTCTTTTCTTAAAGGCAGAATGACTATTTTAAAGCTTTCCTTGCAGGCAGAATAACATCTGCTTTTGAGGATTGTTTCTTTCCCTGCAGGGTGGAAAAATCTACAGCCTCGCTAAGGCCGCAGAGGAAGAAAACTCATCAGTTTTCAAGAGCAAACTGCAGTTTGGAGGGGGGTGGAGGTCTGCCAGAGCGCCTTTTAGCCCCTCGTCGGGCACATTTCTTTTCCCTCGGGGCTGAGATTTAACATAGCCTTTTCATTTGGCTGGGTTTTGGTTGTATGAATTAATGGGTGTTTCAATGAGAACCACAAGACCTAATTTCTGAGTCTCCCTCCTAAGAATTGTTGAGGGACGGAAGCGGGACAGGGAGGTTACCCGAGTGAAATGCTGAAGGCTTTTAAGGATGGAATGAGGAATGGCGGGGCTCGTTCTGGTCACACACTATGACAATAAAAGGCCAGAAGTTCCCTGTGGAGGTAAAGAACCGACAATTCACGTAGCCGCTCAAAGGAGGAGGGATCTTAACCACCTCTCTTATTTCAGGCTGCATCATGATAACGCCGGGGATTGATGTCCCGTTGGGGATTTTTCTCCAGTTCCCACCTTTTGCCGCTAAATGAGGGGCAGAGATTTCCCTGCTAGACAGGCAGTGAGCTCTACGCAGGAATGTGAGCGTGGTTGACGGTGATTGCACTGTTTTGTTCAGAGGCTCCTGCCTTCCAATGAAAGTCTGGAAAAGTGAAAAAGGATGTGCCTTTCTCCTTTGGGATTGCTATTGTAGCAGAGGGGATGGAAACAGCCCACCGGGGTTTTGCTCCACTCCTGGCTTTGGCTTGGAAAAAGCCCCAAACGGCTCAATCTCTGTGGGGCCGACTCTGAGCAGGGTGCGGGGCAGCTGTGCCAGGAGATCCGGAGGGTCTATCTCCACAGCTTACATGTCCAGTGAGCAATTTCATTGAAAGCAGGGAAATTCCAAGAGAATAGGGGGTGGTGTGCGATGGTGAGTGCCGTGAGGCTAAAGGATGGTCTCAGCAGAATGATTTTTATCTTGAGCGGATTTTTTTTTATCTATCTTTTGGGCAGAATGGACGGGGACTTTGGGTTTTGGCTGATGAAGGATAACCCTAAAATCCACGTTGGGCCGTGAGTTCTGGCCCAACGGTCAGAATAACCGCAAACCCTGGGGAAATGGGGCTGAGGAGCAGGGGCTGAGGAGCAGGTGTGATGTTGGTTTGGTGCTGGGGCTCGGCCGGCCTTCATTGTTGCTGTTGTCCTTCTCCCCATGCCTCGGCCAGTTCTCCCACTGCCCCAAAGCACTGCTGAGGGTAACGGAGGGTTTTTGTTGGCCAGAGGATCCCCCCGTGCTGGCCAGAAATGGCCAGTGCTAGCCCAGGCTGGGCTTGCCACTCAGGCTGGCCTCATGATGCTGTTTGCCGGACTCCCGCGTTCTACACAACATTCTGACGCTCATTTTGGCCTGCGGTCACAGCTCTTCTGCTGCTGGCCGTCAGTCTCGTAGTAGATCTTGCCATTTCGATCAGGTTTTGAGGAAGAAATACCCAATTTTCTTGCCTGATGGGGCACAAAAGGGCTCGAAGGGCATCACGGTAATGCTGTTGGTGCCAAGACGGGGCTGTGGGAGTTGTTAGAGGGCAGTTGGTGATGCTCTGCTGAGAAAAAACTGCCGTACCTGACGCGTCCCTTCCTTCGAAGCAGGTGCGTGCTATCGTGCTGTTCCCAACTTGCCTTCCTCACCTCCTCTGCCTTATCGATTTCAGATACGTCAACATGAGCAGCAACTTTCAGGCGGAGATCCCAGACCTGCAGGAGAGATCCCGCTTGGAAGAGGAGGAAGAGGGAGCGTCGCTGGTGTGGAAGCCCTGGGGAGACATCGAAACAAACCCGGATACCTGCTCCAAGATCGTGCCGGGGGAAAGAGCCAACCTCGAGCATGCCTTGCACCGCCTGCATGAAGCTCTGGTAAGAAGCAGCTGTTTTTGAATTCCTACCGGTCTAGGACAGCCTTTGGCACTCGGGTGAGCTGGGAGTCGCTCCTGAGTTTTCTGTTCTGCAGGCTCAAATCTCTTTGCTAAAGAGGCAGAGTTAAGGTCTCGTGGGGTGACAGACCCCATGTATCAATAAGAGCTTGTTTTGTCTCTTGTCAATTCTGTGACAATTTGGAGAACAGAAGTCCTCCTACTCCCAGTGCTGGGAATGAAGGAATATTCGCTAAAACCCGAGGTCTGCCCCGGAGAAACGTCCTGTGCTTGACAACTGCACCGTCCCTGGGCGCTCCTTGCTGAGCAAACGCCTCCAGCCTGACCCCGGTGAACCCCCGAGCGGGTCTGCTTTGCTCCCTCTTCTTCGAAGAAGGGATTTCACACCGCTGAGCTGCGGCAGAGGACTCGGCGTCTGCTGCATCTGCACGAGGAGGCTCTGCCTGCAGCAGGGACGAGCCCAAAAGGACTCCAGCAGCGAGCAGTCTTCTCCTGGAGGTGGTGGCTGGTGGGGTGCCACAGCTTGGTTCCCAGAGATGTCCACAGGTTCTGGTTTCTTAAAACACATCAGTGTGGATTGAGGAAATATTCCCATCAACTCCCGTGTGGGGAGGTGACCCCGACGCGCTGTTGCTGAGCATCGACTGAGCACCGTCTTCGCACAGTGGGCTGAAGAGTTGACCTTTTGGCCCCTCCTGAGGGGGAATCGAAGTCTTGTTCTCTGAACTCCCGCAGGAGGGTCTGGAGATGTTGCAGTCTGGGGCACCCCAGCGACCTGAATCCCATCCCCTGGCTGATTATCATTATGCAGGTAAACTGGAAGCAGAGCTTGTTCCTTCTCCGGGAATGCGAGTGGGTACTGCCGTTCCCTTTGTTCTGATTGAAAGAAGTGATTTTTAAAAAGGTGCGAGTGATGGTCTGTGTTCTTTGGGTTGGGGAAAACAGTCTTTTTAATCTGTTCTGGTGGGGTTTTGGCACAGGGTGAGTGGTCTAATCGTTTCCATGTCTCTGTTTCTTCCCAGGGGCAGACACTTGGACGCCTCTCGAGGAGCAGTTGTTTAAAGAGGCCTTTTCTGTACAACAGAAGGATTTGCACCTGATACAGAAGAAGGTAAAGCCGTTAGACCGAGGCGGGTCTCGGGTTGTTAGCGTGGAGGGGAGTTTTAACCCAGAAAAGTCGTCTTTTGAATAGTGGGTTGGAATCCTGTTCTTGGGATGCGCTTCACGCTAAAAAGACACTGGTACAAGACATAATGTGCCCTAATGTGTAATTACCACAGAATATTTCATCTCTCTGGTGCAAAATACCAGAAATACTAAAAGAATACTGACACGTTCCGCTGACCACCGGTGTGAAACGTACAATTCTGCCCTCCCATGGCTTCTTTACAGCCCTTTCAGAAGAAGGAGGCTCATTTTCTGCTTGATCTCTCCCATTCGTTGTGCTGTGAGAACCAGAGACAAGGGGGGACAGACAAACAGCACTCGACAGATTTGTTGTGGGTCTGTGCCCTAAATGTTTTCCTGCAGTCTTTCCCTCATCGATCGCTTCTGTTTTTCTCCCAATAGATTCAGACGAAGACTGTGTCCCAGTGTGTCGAATACTACTACGCCTGGAAAAAACGTGTCGCATTTGCAAACGGTCAAGCTGAATGGACAGAAGAAAAGCTGAAGGGAAACAAGGAGGAGGTTGAAGAAGCTGAAGAGAAGGTAGAAAAACTGCCGGGGGTTGGTGCGAGATGTCGCTCCTCGATGAAGCTATCGTCCCGGGCTCTTGGAAATAATCCTATTTGCGTTAAACTTGCTGATGATGATTTTCGGGGATGTTCCGTAACATCCCAGTGCTTCATAAAAGGAATTGCTTGTCACACGGCTGTGCACAGGGGTTGCCAAAATGTTCCTTCCCAGGAAACAGGAATTAGGTTCACAGAATTATTTTTTTTTTCTAGTGGTAGAAATTGGGTAACCACGTCACTTCAGTGCTCAGTACTTCTACACTTTAAACCCATTGTACGGACTTCTGTGGAGGATAGTGCTGTTCCACTGAGGACAGTAGGAATTATACGGTTTTTCTTTCAAGGTCTGTCTTTGCACCCCCTCCTCCCTGTTGAATTTCAGTGTTTTTTTAACTGTTTCATGTTCAGAGGAGTTCAGCAGGGCAGGCTGGCACTGACAGAACGCGTTACACCCAGCACAAAAATAAATCCCTCACTGCCGTGGCCATTTGGGGATGTTTCAAGCTAGTTGTTCACTTTAGCTGTCCCCCTTGCTGAGGAGAAGGAGAAATAACTAAAGGCTGTCTGCTTTACAGGCTGCATGCAGCCCGAAGAAGAGGCGCCGGCTCGGGCCGAAGGAAAACACCAAGAAAAAGCAGAGGAGTTGTGAAAACACGCCCCGCAGCACGGGCAGTCCCTCCCGCTGTCCCCATGACTCTCCGTGCTGGGGTGGAGGCACCAGCGATGTGGCTGTTTCCCTGCAGAGAGTGCGGAAGGTTAGCTGGTCGTTTTTCTTCTTGAAAGCTGCTGCTTTGGGCTCAAACCGATGGAAACTTTTAAAGGCACCCAGGGGGAGCTGAGCTAAGGGCAGCTGGAGGGTTCCCCCTGCCCCACAGCCTTCTGGCGGTTTTGTTTGACTTTAAACCCAAACCTCTGTGTTTTCTGACGTGGGGAGACCCTCCCGCTGAGTCACGAGGTTCGGACCAGACCGCCTTTGCTTTCTCACCTCCTCTGGGAGAGGAGTCTCGGTGTGGCTGTATCCAGCCTCAGCCTCCAACTGGGAAGGAGAGTCCGGAGCCCCGTCTCTGCCCCAGAGTGGCTTTGTTCCAGCTGAGCTGGGTATCTCCGAAGAGAGAGCCCTCTCGCTTGTCTTCTGGTGCCTTAGAAGGTTTATTCCCTGAGGTGTTCAGGCACCTCTGTGTTCTGCATGCACCGACTTTTCTCCCAGCGATTTGTTTAATAGCCGCTTTTCCTCTGCATTGATTGGAGCGACAATGCAGTGGGAATTGTTTCTACTCCTGCAGTTTCATCTTCCTCCCATCCAATCCGCACTTGCGTCTCCTCTGTCTCCTGCTGACTTCAGCTGGAACGGTTTCTCACTCTCTTTGAAGGCCCTTTCCTCGAATTACAGGCTTGCTCCGCTTCATCCGGTTGTGCAAGAATCCCAGCGTTTCTCTATTTTCACTAAGAAGAGGTTCCACTAAAGTTCCTTTTTGCGGTTTGCAGCCCGAGGGCTTTCATGCTGCAGTCACTTGTGCCAAGCAACATCACTCATTCCCAGCAAAGCTGCTCAAGTTTCAATCCACCATAATTTTAAGCAATCACACCGTTAATTCTCCTATTTTAATCCCCAACAATCTCTCTTGTTTAACCAGCAAGGTCCCACCCAGCCAGGGGTACCGGCAGAAACTGTGTAGGACCACGCAGCAAAACACAGCAGAAACTCACAAAATAAAACTAATGAAACGTGGTCTAAGAAACCAAAAAAAGAAATTAAAAATTCCCGTTTGTTTTCTCCCTTCCAGGGTGTTTGGGAAGGTCAATGGGAGGAACGCTCACATGAAATGCCATCGCCTGTGGGACGATTGGAAGGCCCCAGCAGCGTTTTTAAAGGGAGGTGAAGCCGAGAGAAGCCCAGATGGTGACCTCCTCCAGCTGGCAACTGGGCAACTGTCATCTCAGACCACCAACGAGGTCAATTTACTCTGTTTAGAAAACCCCACCGACCTCTAGCAGGGGGCAGCGCCTGAGCTCTGCAGAGGATCCACCACCACGAGGTCGCCCCCACTCCAGAAAGACCCAGAAGAAGCAAACAGCAGAGAAATAGTTATCGTATTTAATAGCGTTTCCCCCTTAGGTGATAGTCCCATGTATGTTTTAGGTCTTCGTTAGCCATCTTTTAGGTCTTAGTTTTAGGCTTTAGTGTTCTTCTGATAGGAGTAAGGTTTGGTTTTCTTCTGATAGGAGTAAGGTTTGGTTTTCAGGAATCATGAAATTTTCAGAGTTAGAAGGGACCTCTAGAGATCATCTAGTCCAACTCTCCTGCTAAAGCAAGATTGCCTAGAGCACATGACTCAGGACTGCATCCAGGCGGGTCTTGAAGATCTCCAGAGAAGGGGACTCCACAACCTCCCTGGGCAGCTGTCCTGGTTTGAGAGACACAGGATTAATTTCTCTACTAATGCTTGGGAAAACTGCACTTTCAGAAGACTCCAGTGTCTGAATTTGTGAAAATATTTACTTTACAGCCAGCTATGGTGTGTGGGTCTCAAGGTCTCAGTGTTTTCGAGCTCGCCAGGTGCAGGGATGAGGAGGAGCGAGACCCGGGCACTTGACCCAAGCTGGCCAACAGGATTATTTCATACCATCAACGTCACACTCATTATAAATTAGAAAGTTTGCTGCGAAGTCGCTCTCTCCCTTGATGGCTGCCATCCTGAGAACTTCGTGCCCTGGTGCCGGAGCCCTGAGGCCTTCCCTTCCTCCTGAAGCCATAGCGCTCGCAGTGTCCGACATTTGCTGTCCACTGCTGGGAGTGCACAGCTTCCTACTGATATAACTGGCTGAGTATAATCTTTGCATATTCCGTATTGGTGTCGGGATCAATATCAGTTCTTTAGTGCTGTTAATGTTAATTATCTAACCTTATTTTATTAAATCTGTTTATACTTCAGCTCTCAGGTTTTCTTGTTTTTCCCGATTTCCCTTTCCCGGGTGGGGAGGGGTCATCGGGTGATAGAATGATTGTCTAAATGACAACAAATTGTTATGGGTCTCTCAAACCATAACAAATTTGGCGCCCAACGTGGTATTGTAACACGTTTGGCACTCAGTGTGATATTTTGTGCTTAATTTAAATAGTGCTGTGAGAACCAAAAGTTTTAATTGGAGAGTTCTGAAGGGTTGAAGTTTTAAACAGATTTGATTGGATTCGTTAAGAAGTCACTATGACTCTGTTGGAATGGTTTCAAGGGAGGAATCTGGTCCGAGTTCTCCGCTATCTTTGTGTAAACTTAGGTCAGGAGCTATGGGAGCTGTGGGGGAGGTCATTGCTGTTTGTCTCTCCTTTAAGGCAGCTTATCGTTTCTCAGTTTGGATTCCAAAACATTGCCTTGTTATTTTGTGTGGCATTATTTTGCTATGTTATCGGGTCATTTGTAATTTTTCCGTTATTTGTCACCTATGTAATGACATCTCGAGAATCACAGCGGTCAGACCCACCTCGGGACGGGGGGAGTCCTTTGCTGACCATTGTGCATAATTATACCTTGGGTTATGTTATGGGCCATTTAGCGAAGGAGGGGATGTCTCTTGAGAATTTGTATGTACTGATGTCATCAATAGTAACGGGTTTTGAGAGTTTGGAATACCCTTGGAATATTTTGATTGTTGTGCTTGGGTTGTTAAGTTTTGAGGGTTTGATCTGTTTTGTGGTCTGGACCTGCAGTAGAGGGAAACGTCCGGCAGCAACCCCGCCGGCTCCTACCGCGCACAGACGCCGCCGGCCTCTATGGCAGGCGTTGATCCGATCCAGACTCCGCAGGCTGAGATCCTGCCGGCTCCTACGACAGTCCCCACCGGCCCCCCCTGCTGTACACCGTACCGGCACGGCCCCCGCCAGCCCCCCCGACGGACATCGCGCCTGTACAGCCCCCGGCCAGCCCCCCCGACGGGCATCCTGCCTGCACAGCCCCCGACGGACATCGAGCCTGTACAGCCCCCGCCAGCCCCTGCGACATACATCATACCTGTGCAGACCCTGTTGGCCCTGTGAAAGGCACTGATCCTATCCAGACCCCACCGCCTCCCACAAAAGGACCCGCAGCTGCAACAAGTACTAGACCTACTCTGACCTTGGTGATGGCTGATGCAGCTGACCTACAGACACAACCAGTGCCAGTATTAGTTAACCCTGTACATAAGAGGAAACGTGCAATAGGGCTAGATAGCACTGGTCAACCAGGGACATCATACAACGACGTAACAGAGGAGACTACTCGATCATTAACCCTTAGTGAGGTGCGTGACATACGTAAGGATTACGGCCGTCAGGAAGGCGAGCAAGTGATTCCTTGGCTACTCCGATGCTGGGATACTGGAGCTGATAGTTTGGACTTAGATGGTAGAGAAGCCAAGCGGTTGGGACCATTAGCTAGAGATTCGGGTATTGACAGGGCTCTTGGAGGACCACCACAGTCCCTCACCCTCTGGAGGCGACTCCTGTTAGGTGTGAGGAGCAGGTATCCCTATAGGGACGATATCCCATACCGCCCATCCAAGTGGACAACTATTGAGAGAGGTGTTCAGAATCTGAGGGAAATAGCTGTGAGAGAGATGATTTTTACTGATTTGGACAACCTGGAGGCATCATTAAATCCAGATGGACTCAAAATTACTGGACCCATTTGGCGCAAGTGGGTACTGAGTGCACCGGCAGCGTACGCTCATGTATTGGCATTCTTTCGTTGGAAAGAGGATGAGGCACCGACAGTGGGTGATGTGGATACTGACATGCAGCATTATGCACATAATCTTTTTTCTACCCCACGGGACGGTGTCTCAGCATTGGACAGGTTACGTGACTGGGCCGGTGTTTCAGCGTTGGACAGGTCATGTGACCAGGCTGGTGTCTCAGTTAAGGAAAAACGCTTTCCTAAAAGAACTGTTCAAGAGAAACGATGCACACCGCGACGTGTTCTGTGGGCTACTTTGCGTGATTGGGGGGAAAACATGAAGCAGTGGGATGGAAAACCTACTTCAGCATTACAGACACGCGTACGTGACTTGCGGAGTAAAACACCCCCAAAGAGGGGTTCTTTCAGAAGACATGCTGCTCCAGTTTCCAGTGGACAGTCCCCCAGACAGCACAGATGGGCTTCGGAACCTGATTTACGACATGTGGCTGTCAGGGATGGCACTGAGGGACCCTCTAGTCGAAAGTAGAGGTGCCCTGCCTCCAGCCAGGAGGAGGAGAGGGATAATCGAGTTTATTGGACTGTGTGGATTCGATGGCCTGGCGCATCAGAACCACAAAAGTATAGGGCCTTGGTGGACACTGGTGCACAGTGCACCATAATGCCGTCAAATCATAGAGGGGCAGAACCCATCACGATTGTTGGAGTGATGGGGGGATCTCAAGAGCTGACTGTATTGGAGGCCAAAGTGAGCCTAACTGGGAATAAATGGGAAGAGTTCCCCATTGTGACTGGTCCAGGTGCTCCATGCATTCTTGGCATTGATTACTTCAGGAGAGGGTATTTTAAGGACCCGAGGGGGTACTGGTGGGCGTTTGGTGTAGCGGCGGTGGAGATGGAGGAAGTTATCCAACTGTCTACTTTGCCTGGGCTGTCAGAGGACCCTTCTATTGTGGGGTTATTGAGGGCTGAGGAACAAAAGGTGCCCGTTGCTATTACAACGGTGCATAGGCGACAATATCGCACTAATCGAGATTCTTTGCTCCCTATCCAGAAGTTGATCCGTCAGCTGGAAAGCCAAGGGGGGATCAGTAGGACTCATTCACCCTTTAACAGTCCCATATGGCCAGTGCGAAAGCCTAATGGGGAATGGAGACTGACGGTAGACTATCGTGGCCTGAATGAAGTCACACCACCATTGAGTGCTGCCGTCCCAGATATGTTAGAACTTCATTATGAGCTGGAGTCAAAGGAAGCTGAGTGGTATGCTACAATGGACATTGCTAATGCCTTTTTCTCTATTCCTTTAGCAGCAGAGTGCAGGCCACAGTTTGCTTTCACCTGGAGGGGCGTACAGTACACCTGGAATCGACTGCCCCAGGGGTGGAAACACAGCCCTACTGTTTGCCATGGACTGCACTGGACTTCCAGACTGCACTGGAGAAGGGTGGAGCTCCAGAACACCTGCAATACATTGACGACATCATTGTATGGGGTAATACAGCAGAAGAAGTTTTTGAGAAAGGGGAGAAGGTCATCCAAATCCTTCTGGAAGCTGGTTTTGCCATCAAATGAGGTAAGGTCAAGGGGCCTGCGCGAGAAATCCAGTTTTTAGGAATTAAGTGGCAAGACGGGCGTCGTCAGATCCCAATGGACGTGATTAATAAAATAACAGCTATGTCACCACCTACTAACAAAAAGGAAACACAAACCTTCTTAGGCGTTGTGGGTTTCTGGAGAATGCATATTCCTGGTTACAGTCAGATTGTGAGCCCTCTCTATGAAGTGACGAGGAAGAAGAATGATTTTAAATGGGGCCCTGAGCAGCAATCAGCCTTTGAACAAATTAAACGGGAAATTGTCCATGCAGTAGCCCTTGGGCCAGTTCGGACTGGACCAGATGTAAAAAATGTGCTCTACACTGCAGCAGGGGAGAACGGCCCTACCTGGAGTCTCTGGCAAAGGGCACCTGGAGAGACTCGAGGCCGACCCCGTGGGTTTTGGAGCCGAGCATATAGAGGATCCGAGGCTCGGTATACCACTACTGAGAAAGAGATATTGGCAGCATATGAAGGAGTTGGAGCTGCTTCGGAGGTAATTGGTACTGAAGCACAGCTCCTCCTGGTGCCTCGGTTGCCAGTGTTGAACTGGATGTTTAAAGGGAAGGCTCCTTCCACACATCATGCAACTGATGCGACGTGGAGTAAATGGATAGCACTAATTACTCAGCGAGCTCGAATAGGGAATCCTAATCGTCCAGGAATTTTGGAGGTGATCACGGATTGGCCACAAGGCACAGATTTTGGCGGGTCCCCAGAGGAGAGGGTGGTGCATGCTGAGGAAGCCCCACCATATAATCAATTATCAGCAAATGAAAGGCAATATGCGCTATTCACAGATGGATCTTGTCGTATTGTAGGAAACCAGTGAAGGTGGAAAGCTGCTGTATGGAGTCCCACTCGACGAGTTGCAGAAGCGGCTGAGGGAGTGGGTGAGTCGAGTCAGTTTGCAGAAGTGAAAGCCATCCAGTTGGCTTTAAATATTGCCGAGCGAGAAAAGTGGCCAGTGCTTTATCTTTATACTGACTCATGGATGGTGGCACATGCCTTGTGGGGATGGTTAAAGGAGTGGAAAAAGAGTAACTGGCAGCGCAGAGGTAAACCCATTTGGGCTGCTGATTTGTGGCAAGATATTGCTGCCCGATTAGAAAAGTTGTCTGTTAAGGTACGCCATGTAGATGCCCATGTACCCAAGAGTCGGGCCACTGAGGAACAACAAAACAACCAGCAGGTGGATCAGGCTGTTAAAATTAAAGTGTCCCAAGTAGACTTGGACTGGCAACGTAAGAGTGAATTGTTTTTAGCTCGGTGGGCCCATGACACTTCAGGTCATCAAGGAAGAGATGCGACATACAGATGGGCTCGTGACCGAGGGGTGGATTTGACTATGGATAATATATCACAGGTTATTCATGAATGTGAAACATGTGCTGAAATTAAGCAAGCTAAACGGTCAAAACCTTTATGGTACGGAGAACGGTGGCTGAAATATAAGTATGGAGAGGCCTGGCAAAGTGACTATATTTCCCTTCCACAAACCCGCCAGGGCAAGTGCTATGTGCTTACAATGGTGGAAGCAACCACCGGATGGCTGGAAACGTATGCTGTGTCTCATGCCACTGCCCGTAGCACTATTTTAGGCCTGGAAAGACAAATGTTGTGGCGACATGGTACTCCAGAGAGAATTGAGTCGGACAATGGGACTCACTTCCGAAATAATCTCATAGATGCCTGGGCTAAAGAACATGGTATTGAATGGATATATCATATCCCCTACCACGCACCAGCTGCTGGGAAGGTCGAACGATGCGATGGATTACTGGAGACTACCTTGAAAGCAATGACTGCTGGAACATTTAAAAAGTGGGATGAGCATTTACCGAAAGCCACCTGGTTAGTCAACACCAGGGGAACTGTCAGCCGAGCTGGTCCGGCTCAGTCAGAGCTTTTACCTACTGTAGAAGGGGACAAGGTCCCTGTGGTGCATGTAAAGAATATGTTGGGGAAAACAGTCTGGGTTACCCCGGCCTCAGGTAAAGGCAGGCCCACTCGTGGGGTTGCTTTTGCTGAAGGACCAGGGCATACCTGGTGGGTGATGCAGGAAAATGGAGAAGTTCGATGTACCCGTTAGGAGATTTGATTTGGGGCGAGAATCCTTAATTTTAAAATGTGTGGTGTTAATTGTCACATAACACTAACAGTGTTCAGTAAGTGTTTTTCAGGATAACATGGTGGTAATGAAACCGGTAATGAAACTCCATCGAATGGCGTCCAGCGACAGGGAACATGCTAGCCGTGAGCACAACACGTTATATTGCTGCGCCCAACTCTACACGTCTGTTGTCCTGTATGGAGGCCTGGTCCCAATCTGACAACTGAGACAATGCCACATCACTGGTTCTTACCCTAAAAGACTATTATGATAGATGGAACTCCTAGTTTTCAACTAAAAAACTTAATAGACCTTTTAGAGGAATAGTTTATAGCTTTAGAGGATTATATATTTGTGTGTATATATATGAGAGGACTAATACAACAGTAATTTGAGTGTGTCATATATATGGTATGAAATAAGGGGTGGAATGTCCTGGTTTGAGAGACACAGGACTAATTTCTCTTCTAATGCTTGGGAAAACTGCACTTTCAGAAGACTCCAGTGTCTGAATTTGTGAAAATATTTACTTTACAGCCAGCTATGGTGTGTGGGTCTCAAGGTCTCAGTGTTTTCGAGCTCGCCAGGTGCAGGGATGAGGAGGAGCGAGACGCGGGCACTTGACCCAAGCTGGCCAACAGGATTATTTCATACCATCGACGTCACACTCATTATAAATTAGAAAGTTTGCTGCGAAGTGCTCTCTCTCTCTCCCTTGATGGCTGCCATCCTGAGAACTTCGTGCCCTGGTGCCGGAGCCCTGAGGCCTTCCCTTCCTCCTGAAGCCGTAGCGCTCGCAGTGTCCGACATTTGCTGTCCACTGCTGGGAGTGCACAGCTTCCTACTGATATAACTGGCTGAGTATAATCTTTGAATATTCCGTATTGGTGTCGGGATCAATATCAGTTCTTTAGTGCTGTTATTGTTAATTATCTAATCTTATTTTATTAAATCTGTTTATACTTCAGCTCTCGGGTTTTCTTGTTTTTCCCGATTTCCCTTTCCCAGGTGGGGAGGGGTCATCAGGTGATAGAATGATTGTCTAAATGACAGCAAATTGTTATGGGTCTCTCAAATCATAACACTCCTGAAGACACCATTGCAAACTGAAATTAACATCACCGTGCACCAGTTATTCTTTATGTTGTCTCTATTTTTTCAGTCTTTCCCTGTCTGTTTTGTGCTGGGGTTGTGTCTTTCCGGTGGCCAGAAATGGCCTTGTCATTACAATTCTCAGAGAAGGACTGGCAGTGTAACGTGCTCTTGTTGTTGTTTCCCCAGCATCATCTTTTTGCCACTCCAGCATCTTTTTGGTGGAAAGAACTGACCTGGAAGCACTGATTGTTGTGGAAAGGTAAACTTGTAGTGTGACTGTTTGGTGGTATTGTTTCTTGTGTAACTCTGCTTTTCACATGGCTTGTCTCAGCTAGTGAATGCTTTAAGTGAAATGCTACTTTGTTTATGTTTCCAAATTGATGTACTGAAGGTGTTGGGTTGGAATGTGTTTTTCTGCACAACCTAGAGTTTTGGGGAAAAGAGCAACAAGCTTTAAGATTTTGATCCTTGCGTGTCACAAAGTGGCAATGTGACTTTGAAAAACTGTTCTATGGGATTCTAATAAAAGAAGCAGCAACTTGGAACTTGGTGTTATTTTAATCAGTCTTTAATCAGTCTTACCCCGGCAGAAAACACTCATTCCCTCCAAGAAGCAGCAGAGGTTTCTAGTATGAGCCGGGCCTCTGCTTCCCAGCATGAAAAAAGTCAAGATTGGTGAAGATACGGCGGCCTTGTGGAAGGAAAGGGAAAGGTACTGGAAGCAGAGGAGCCGCAGCAAGGCAGCGGGGCTGCGTCTGGGGGCCTCTTCCCGCTCTTGCCCTCGGCATCCCGTCGGGGCGGGAAGAGGCGGACGCCTCCAGCGGCGCCTGTGCTGTCGGCACCGGTGACTCGGGGCCCGATGCTCCTGGCTGCCGCCGTCAGTGCCACCGGCCCCGAGCTCGCTGGCGGGAGCAGTCGGGGCGGGAAAAGGCTTCTGCGTTGCTCCTCTTGCGCAGACGTGGCTGTGCTACTTACCCGCCCCGACGGGGGCTCCCCCGGCCGGGGGCTGCCCCTCCTGCCGCTGCCTGTGCCGCTGCGCTGCGCTGCGGGGGCTGCTCTGGGCGGCCCCTCGGGCTCCTTTCGCTCCGCATCGGGCAACCTGCGGCGCTCGGTGACTCCCGGGCGCAGCCCCACAGGGCTCTGCCCGCCCCGCGGTGGCCCCACCGCCCTCCCAGCGGGGGAGAGGGCGGGTACGGACGGGACGGTGTGTGCGGCACAGAGCCCGTGCGGCGGGGCCCGGGGCAGGCAGGAGGGGGGGATGGCCGCCGGGACAGAGCCGGCCCCAGCCCAGCCCAGCCCCGGGGCTGCCCCGACGCCCGGACAGCGGGGACCCGAGGGACACCGAGCGGCTGCCCCGGACCCGCCGGGACCTCGGGGCAGCGCAGGAGGGGAGCGCCCCGCGGCCGCCTCCCGGGGCGGCTCGGCCCCTCCGCCCGCCGCTCCTCTGCCCGCCCTGCGCCAGCCCGGCCCCGCCGCCGCGCTCGGGGACGGCCCTGACCGGCCGAGAGGGGCCGCGAGATGACGAGCCGATCCGAGCGGGGCCGAGTGTTGCCGAGCGGAGCCGAGCGGCAGCCGGTACCTCTCGCCACAGCCGCTGGCGAGACCTGGGCGTTGCCCGGGCAACGGCGGGAGGCTCAAACGCGCCGCAGCGGAGGGAGCGGCCGGTGGCCGAGGGAGCCGCTCCGGGGCCGGCCCGCTCCGCGGCGGAGAGCAGCGCAGCGTGAGGGGGGAGCAGGGGGACGGTGCGCTCGGCCTGGCGGCAGAGCCGGGGGGGAAGGAGAAAGGCTGAGGAGCAGCCGGGAGCGTGAGCGAGAGAGAGAGGGGCCGCTGGAGCCACGCTCTGCCCTCCCGGAGACGGGGACGGGAACAGAGGACCCGATCTGCCGGTGACATGCGGAAACGAAACTCCAGAGACTCCACAACCGGGAAGGTTGTAAAGTGGGTATGTTTATTCAGCGCTGGGCAGCACGGGGGGTCGCCCCACCACAATCGTGCGCGCCCAATGCAGCGGCCTTCTCAAATATGTATAGTTCTTAATTACATAATCATAAGATTTCCCAATACGCCTATACATATGCATAACCTGTCCCCACTTCGTATTAAAATTAGCTCTAAGAAGTCATTTCCATAAACTCCTCCCAACTGCGCTTGCGCAATGCCTCCTGGTGGTGGCCGCTGAGGGTCGTGACCATGAAGGCTGATGATTCCTCTTCATCACCGCAAGTAACTCTTTGTCCTTGCGCAGACTCAGTTCTTCTTTGGTCTTTGTCCAGACCGCAGGGTTGGTTTCAGCCGCTTTTCAAGGCACACTCTTATTCGTTATCAGGAGCTGTCCTTGGCAATCTCAAGACTTCTTGCTTCGTCCATGTTTATCAGGCCTGTCCTTTCGGTTATGAATCACTGCTAGTCAATCAGTGCACAATGTGTTATTGTCTCTATCACATACCCCTGACTCACCGGGCAGACCCTCCTCTTGGGGAAGTCTGCTGCCCCCCTGGGCCCGGGTTAAGGACGTCACTAGGAAACTTCCCGGCCTGGTACGGCCCTCGGACTATTGCCCAGCGCTGCTCTTCCCTGTGGGTGGCCACGAAGCCACAATGCGTAGTCCGAGGGCGATCCGGAGAGACTTCAGGGCCTTGGGATGGGTGGTAAGGGAATCTGGAGCGCCGGCTATTTTTCCTCTCTCCTTCCAGTTATGCGCAGCGACACTGGAAGGAACAGACGGACCTGGTCTCTTAATACATGGCTCCGTGGCTGCTGTCACCACCACAATTTTGTTGGGTGGGGTTTTTGGGGTTTTTTGGGGTTTTTTTTGGGGGGGTTGTTTTTTTTTGTTTGTTTGTTTGTTTTTTTCACAAATAGGGTGGCCTCCATGGTGCCAGGCCTGCTGGGGTCAGATGGGATTGAGCTTTCTGAAAGGGGGAAGAGGGTCTTTGCTCAGGAGCCAGTGGGGCTCATTGGCAGAGCTTTAAACTAGACTTGAAGGGGTCAGGGATAGGATCAGGCTTGAAGGGGTCAGGGATAGGATCAGCCTTGCCCGTGACAAGCTGCGGGAACATGCTAAGGTCAGGGGGACGGGGCGCCAGCGAGGACCCTCAGCCTGTTGGTCTGAGACGTGCTGGGTGCAGCAGACTCGCAGTCTTATGGAGATGAGCCAGGGGCTTCTGACGGAACAGAAGCCAACAGGGAAACATCAGTGAAATCACAGTGTCATAGAATCATTTGGGTTGGAAGGGACCTTTAGAGGTTGTTGAGTCCAACCCCCTGCAATAAGCAGGGATGGGGCATCTGGGAAGATTATATTTTTTGATGATGAGGGTGGGGAGACACTGGCCCAGGTTGCCCAAAGAGGTGGGAGATGGCCCATACCTGGAAACATTCCAGGTCAGGTTGGATGGGGCTCTGAGCAACCAGATCCAATTGAAGACGACCCAGATCATTCTATGATTAATTACCACTTGGAAGAAACATACAAAGGAAAACTGAGTTAGAAGCAGGTTAGGCTGATTCACACAGAGACTGGAGACGCAAAGCGTAAGGAAGACCCTCCCATTGAGTCACAAGGTTCAGAGTGGATCCCCTTGCCTTCTAAACTCCTTATGGAGCCCCGGTCTCACACTTGGAGAACAGCTTATGTCTAACGGAATTATCTATACAATGTTTGCAATAATATTGAGTAGCTGCATGGATTAGTAATGTCTCATTAGTACTAATTCAGCATGCTCTCAGTCACTTACTGAGGATCTGCCGCAGCTAAGGCATCTCTCCGCCGTGGGTGAGGAAGGCTCTCAGTCTCAGGTAAGGAATCTCTAACCTTGAGAGTCGCCCCTGCCCACGGGGAGAGTCGCCTGGCGTGCAGTCCAGCTGCCATTCAGGGAGAGGTCAAATTGGGCTCCTCCTGACGGTGATATTTATCGAGGGGAGTAGCTGGCTGCTAGGCGATAGCACAGACGAGAGAGATGTCTTTTGTTTAGCTCGGGTATCTCGTTCTGTACTTTGGTTATCTTGCATTTTTAGGGTTTGAAACCACCTTTAGTTCTTAAAGCAAGCAAACAAATAAACTTCTCCTGTACGACAGAATTTTACATTGTGTAACAGTTCTTTGGTTCCTTTTCCTTTCAGAATTCCTCCAAAGAAAAGGAGTGTGACTTTAGTCCAGCATCCCTTAGCGTGGGCTGTAGCCAAGTGAGATTCAGTAAGTAAAGAATTCCTGGATTGTTTCATTCAGTTCGGTCATATTAGACTGCTTGCCCTCACTATCCCTCGGCAGCACTTTCACAGCCCGACCAACACTGGGGCTCTGCGCTTTCCTTGCACCGTAATGCTCCCAACACTCTCTCCCACACTCGCCAGAGCCCCGCTCCAAAATGGAAAACATCCAGCGACTGCTCCTACACAAAAGGAGCAAGGATGGAAAGCTGTTCCTGCCTTCACCATCCCGTAGCAGCGCTTTGACAGGCAGCTAATGGCAGCGTGGGCTGAGGCTGAGGTCCCCAGCAGCACGGGTGGCCCAGAGGAGAGAGGTGTCTGTTGCGGATGGAGCGATGCACTTCACTCGTAGAGAGGAGCAGCGACACGTTTATTGATACAAAACAGGGATTTAACAAAGTTTGAGAGTAAATGCGACAGTGCTTTAGCAGGATTCGATGGCAAGGTACACTTGGTTATTTCCTGCATGGAGGACAGGGTCAGGCAGAACTGCCAGGGAGACCCTCCTGTTGGGTTGAAGTTCGGAAAGGAGCCCCTTGCTTTCTAACCTCCTTCTCAGAGAGGAGTCTGGGTGCGGCTGGATCCAATCCTGGTCCCGGACTGGGTCAATGGTTTATGTCTAAGGGATTATATATGTGCAATCAATCCTTTCTATCACTTAGCTAAGATTTCACAGTTTCGCGTGATATTAGTCACTGACTGAGGATCTGTTGCGGCAAAGAATCTGTGAAGCTCAAGGAGTAACCTTGAGAGGCGTCCCCGCTCATGGGGAGATCCTGGCGTGCAGGGGAGCTCAAAGGGCTCTTGGGCTGTTCACTATTGATGTGGGTGAGATGATTGACCTATAGTCATATCTGCATATTGGCCACAGTACCAGCACTGCTCAAGTTAGCCCTTGGCTACGGTGGTGTTATGTGTTTCCCCGAAACCACATCAAGCCGGGGGCAGCCATCACATGTACACGTGCCCATTGTGACCACCACGGGTGTTAGTGCTTGGGCAGGGTCACGGGAGATAAAGGTCAGGTTGGAAGGCGGGGAGGGGGAGCACACCATGACAGTGTCAAGGGAGTGATGTTGGTGCAATGCCGTTCCCTCCTCGACATACCTTTTCCAGCCACGTGTCCCTGGAGCTGTGGGATTCTCATACAGAACGCACACCCTAACCTAACGCTAATGGGAGGGTTAGATGGATCCAGGAACAGAGACCTATTGGCAAAACAGAAGGAAGCTTCCTTGGAGGAGTCTTGGTAGCTACCTGTGATAACAGGTCCCTCAACTAGAGATCAAAAGTCTCTGGGAGATGCCTGGAAGGAGCCATGGGTTTATTGCGGGGTAAAAAGCTTTGCCTAAAAGAGAAAAAACATGATAGGTAACTTCCCAATGGGAAAAAACCATCACAGGTATCTCCCTTTGGAGAGTCTGGAGGTCCTACCAGGGATCTAAGGTCCCTCAAATATATGAAAAAAGAGAACAACAGAAGCCTGGAAGGATTCTCGGGTGAAACCCAGAGGATGGAACATTGTCCAAGGAGAAAAATCATCTCAGGTATCTTCCCTGGAGGAGTCTGGGGTTGCTACCCGGGATCACAGGGCCCTAAAGCATTGGACAAAACATTGCGGGACACGCCTGTGAGGAGTTCTGGGTAGATCCCGCAGTATGGACCACTGTCAAGAGAGAAAAATCATATTGGGTATCTTCCCTGGAGGAGTCTGGGGTTGCTACCCGGGATCACAGGGCGCTAAACCACCGGAAAAAAACACTCAGAAACAGAGCTGGGAGGAGTCTCGGGTGCATCCCGCAGGATGGACAATAGTCCAAGGAGAAAAATCAACTTGGGAATCTTCCACGGAGGAGTCTGGGGTTGCTACCCGGGATGACAGGGCCCCAAAACACCGGAATAAACACTCAAGGACATACCTGCAAGGAGTCTCGGATGCTTCCCAGAGGATGGAGCATTGTCCAAGGAGAAAAATCATCTCGGGTATCTTCCCTGGAGGAGTCTGGGGTTCCTACCCGTATCACAGGGCGCTAAACCACCGGAATAAAGACTCAGGGACATACCTGCAAGGAGTCTCGGATGCTTCCCAGAGGATGGAGCATTGTCCAAGCAGAAAAATTATCTCGGGTATCTTCCCTAGAGGAGTCTGGGGTTGCTAGCCGGGATCACAGGGCCCTAAAGCACTGGAGTAAACTCTGCGGGAGACGCCTGGGAGGAATTCTGGGTAGATCCCGCAGGATGGTCCACTGTCAAGAGAGAAAAATCATCTCGGGTATCTTCCCTGGAGGAGTCTGGGGTTGCTACCCGGGATTACAGGGACCCAAACGACAAGAAAAATGTCAGCGGGAGACACTTGGGAGGAATTTCAGATGCATCCCAGAAGATGGAGCATTGTCCAAGGAGAAAAATCATCTCGGGTATCTTCCCTGGAGGAGTCTGGGGTTGCTACCCGGGATCACAGGGCCCCAAAACACCGGAATAAAGACTCAGGGACATACCTGCAAGGAGTCTCGGATGCTTCCCAGAGGATGGAGCATTGTCCAAGGAGAAAAATCATCTCGGGTATCTTCCCTGGAGGAGTCTGGGGTTGCTACCCTGGATCACAGGGCGCTAAACCACCGGAAGAAAACACTCAGAAACAGAGCTGGGAGGAGTCTCGGGTGCATCCCGCAGGATGGACAATAGTCCAAGGAGAAAAATCAACTTGGGTATCTTCCACGGAGGAGTCTGGGGTTGCTACCCGGGATGACAGGGCCCAAAAGCACCGGAATAAAGACTCAGGGACATACCTGCAAGGAGTCTCGGATGCTTCCCAGAAGATGGAGCATTGTCCAAGGAGAAAAATCATCTCGGGTTATCTTCCCTGGAGGAGTCTGGGCTTGCTACCCGGGATTACAGGGACCCAAACCACAGGAAAAATGTCTGTGGGAGACGCCTGGGAGGAATCTCAGATGCATCCCAGAAGATGGAGCATTGTCCAAGGAGAAAAATCATCCCCGCTATCTTCCCTGGAGGAGTCTGGGGTTGCTAGCCGGGATCACAGGGCCCCAAAACACCGGAATAAACACTCAGGGACATACCTGCAAGGAGTCTCGGATGCTTCCCAGAAGATGGAGCATTGTCCAAGGAGAAAAATCATCTCGGGTATCTTCCACGGAGGAGTCTGGGGTTGCTACACGGGATCACAGGGCGCTAAACCACCGGAATAAAGACTCAGGGACATACCTGCAAGGAGTCTCGGATGCTTCCCAGAGGATGGAGCATTGTCCAAGCAGAAAAATTATCTCGGGTATCTTCCCTAGAGGAGTCTGGGGTTGCTAGCCGGGATCACAGGGCCCTAAAGCACTGGAGAAAACTCTGCGGGAGATGCCTGGGAGGAGTTCTGGGTAGATCCCGCAGGATGGACCACTGTCAAGAGAGAAAAATCATCTCGGGTATCTTCCCTGGAGGAGTCTGGGGTTGCTACCCGGGATTACAGGGACCCAAACGACAAGAAAAATGTCAGCGGGAGACACTTGGGAGGAATTTCAGATGCATCCCAGAAGATGGAGCATTGTCCAAGGAGAAAAATCATCTCGGGTATCTTCCCTGGAGGAGTCTGGGGTTGCTACCCGGGATCACAGGGCCCCAAAACACCGGAATAAAGACTCAGGGACATACCTGCAAGGAGTCTCGGATGCTTCCCAGAGGATGGAGCATTGTCCAAGGAGAAAAATCATCTCGGGTATCTTCCCTGGAGGAGTCTGGGGTTGCTACCCTGGATCACAGGGCGCTAAACCACCGGAAGAAAACACTCAGAAACAGAGCTGGGAGGAGTCTCGGGTGCATCCCGCAGGATGGACAATAGTCCAAGGAGAAAAATCAACTTGGGTATCTTCCACGGAGGAGTCTGGGGTTGCTACCCGGGATGACAGGGCCCAAAAGCACCGGAATAAAGACTCAGGGACATACCTGCAAGGAGTCTCGGATGCTTCCCAGAAGATGGAGCATTGTCCAAGGAGAAAAATCATCTCGGGTTATCTTCCCTGGAGGAGTCTGGGCTTGCTACCCGGGATTACAGGGACCCAAACCACAGGAAAAATGTCTGTGGGAGACGCCTGGGAGGAATCTCAGATGCATCCCAGAAGATGGAGCATTGTCCAAGGAGAAAAATCATCCCCGCTATCTTCCCTGGAGGAGTCTGGGGTTGCTAGCCGGGATCACAGGGCCCCAAAACACCGGAATAAACACTCAGGGACATACCTGCAAGGAGTCTCGGATGCTTCCCAGAAGATGGAGCATTGTCCAAGGAGAAAAATCATCTCGGGTATCTTCCACGGAGGAGTCTGGGGTTGCTACACGGGATCACAGGGCGCTAAACCACCGGAATAAAGACTCAGGGACATACCTGCAAGGAGTCTCGGATGCTTCCCAGAGGATGGAGCATTGTCCAAGCAGAAAAATTATCTCGGGTATCTTCCCTAGAGGAGTCTGGGGTTGCTAGCCGGGATCACAGGGCCCTAAAGCACTGGAGAAAACTCTGCGGGAGATGCCTGGGAGGAGTTCTGGGTAGATCCCGCAGGATGGACCACTGTCAAGAGAGAAAAATCATCTTGGGTGTCTTCCCTGGAGGAGTCTGAGGTTGCTACCTGGGATGACAGAACCATAAACCGCGAGAAAAAAGACTCAGGGACATAGCTGCAACAAGTCTCGGATGCATCCCAGAGTATAGAGAATTGTCCAAGGAGAAAAATCATCCCGGGTATCTTTCCTGGAGGAGTCTGGGGTTGCTACCCGGGATTACAGGGACCAAAACCACAGGAAAAATGTCAGCAGGAGACACTTGGGAGGAATTTCAGATTCATCCCAGAAGATGGAGCATTGTCCAAGGAGAAAAATCATCTCGGGTATCTTCCCTGGAGGAGTCTGGGGTTGCTACCCGGGATCACAGGGCGCTAAACCACCGGAAGAAAACACTCAGAAACAGAGCTGGGAGGAGTCTCGGGTGCATCCCGCAGGATGGACAATAGTCCAAGGAGAAAAATCAACTTGGGTATCTTCCACGGAGGAGTCTGGGGTTGCTACCCGGGATGACAGGGCCCAAAAGCACCGGAATAAAGACTCAGGGACATACCTGCAAGGAGTCTCGGATGCTTCCCAGAAGATGGAGCATTGTCCAAGCAGAAAAATTATCTCGGGTATCTTCCCTAGAGGAGTCTGGGGTTGCTAGCCGGGATCACAGGGCCCTAAAGCACTGGAGTAAACTCTGCGGGAGACGCCTGGGAGGAGTTCTGGGTAGATCCCGCAGGATGGACCACTGTCAAGAGAGAAAAATCATCTTGGGTGTCTTCCCTGGAGGAGTCTGGGGTTGCTACCTGGGATGACAGAACCATAAACCGCGAGAAAAAAGACTCAGGGACATAGCTGCAACAAGTCTCGGATGCATCCCAGAGTATAGAGCATTGTCCAAGGAGAAAAATCATCTCGGGTATCTTTCCTGGAGGAGTCTGGGCTTGCTACCCGTGATCACAGGGCCCCAAAACACCGGAATAAACACTCAGGGACATACCTGCAAGGGGTCTCGGATGCTTCCCAGAGGATGGAGCATTGTCCAAGGAGAAAAATCATCTCGGGTATCTTCCCTGGAGGAGTCTGGGGTTGCTACCCTGGATCACAGGGCGCTAAACCACCGGAAGAAAACACTCAGAAACAGAGCTGGGAGGAGTCTCGGCTGCATCCCGCAGGATGGACAATAGTCCAAGGAGAAAAATCAACTTGGGCATCTTCCCTGGAGGAGTCTGGGGTTGCTACCAGGGATTACAGGGCCCAAAAGCACCGGAATAAACACTCAGGGACAAAGCTGCAAGGAGTCTCGGATGCTTCCCAGAAGATAGAGCATTGTCCAGGGAGAAAAATCATCTCGGGTATCTTCCCTGGAGGAGTCTGAGGTTGCTACCTGGGATGACAGAACCATAAACCGCGAGAAAAAAGACTCAGGGACATAGCTGCAACAAGTCTCGGATGCATCCCAGAGTATAGAGAATTGTCCAAGGAGAAAAATCATCCCGGGTATCTTTCCTGGAGGAGTCTGGGGTTGCTACCCGGGATTACAGGGACCAAAACCACAGGAAAAATGTCAGCAGGAGACACTTGGGAGGAATTTCAGATTCATCCCAGAAGATGGAGCATTGTCCAAGGAGAAAAATCATCTCGGGTATCTTCCCTGGAGGAGTCTGGGGTTGCTACCCGGGATCACAGGGCGCTAAACCACCGGAAGAAAACACTCAGAAACAGAGCTGGGAGGAGTCTCGGGTGCATCCCGCAGGATGGAGAATAGTCCAAGGAGAAAAATCAACTTGGGTATCTTCCACGGAGGAGTCTGGGGTTGCTACCCGGGATGACAGGGCCCAAAAGCACCGGAATAAACACTCAGGGACATAGCTGCAAGGAGTCTCAGATGCATCCCAGAAGATAGAGCATTGTCCAAGGAGAAAAATCATCTCGGGTATCTTCCCTGGAGGAGTCTGGGGTTGCTACCCGGGATCACAGGGCCCGAAAACACCGGAATAAAGACTCAGGGACATACCTGCAAGGAGTCTCGGATGCTTCCCAGAGGATGGAGCATTGTCCAAGCAGAAAAATTATCTCGGGTATCTTCCCTAGAGGAGTCTGGGGTTACTACCCGGGATCACAGGGCCCTAAAGCACTGGAGAAAACTCTGAGGGAGATGCCTGGGAGGAGTTCTGGGTAGATCCCGCAGGATGGACCACTGTCAAGAGAGAAAAATCATCTTGGGTGTCTTCCCTGGAGGAGTCTGGGGTTGCTACCTGGGATGACAGAACCATAAACCGTGAGAAAAAAGACTCAGGGACATAGCTGCGACAAGTCTCGGATGCATCCCAGAGTATAGAGCATTGTCCAAGGAGAAAAATCATCTCGGGTATCTTTCCTGGAGGAGTCTGGGCTTGCTACCCGGGATTACAGGGACCAAAACCACAGGAAAAATGTCTGCGGGAGACACTTGGGAGGAATCTCAGATGCATCCCAGAAGATGGAGCATTGTCCAAGGAGAAAAATCATCTCGGGTATCTTCCCTGGAGGAGTCTGGGGTTGCTACCCGGGATCACAGGGCCCCAAAACACCGGAATAAACACTCAGGGACATACCTGCAAGGGGTCTCGGATGCTTCCCAGAGGATGGAGCATTGTCCAAGGAGAAAAATCATCTCGGGTATCTTCCCTGGAGGAGTCTGGGGTTGCTACCCGGGATCACAAGGCCCTAAAGCACTGGAGTAAACTCTGCGGGAGACGCCTGGGAGGAATTCTGGGTAGATCCCGCAGGATGGTCCACTGTCAAGAGAGAAAAATCATCTCGGGTATGTTCCCTGGAGGAGTCTGGGGTTGCTACCCGGGATTACAGGGACCCAAACGACAAGAAAAATGTCAGCGGGAGACACTTGGGAGGAATTTCAGATGCATCCCAGAAGATGGAGCATTGTCCAAGGAGAAAAATCATCTCGGGTATCTTCCCTGGAGGAGTCTGGGGTTGCTACCCGGGATCACAGGGCCCCAAAACACCGGAATAAACACTCAGGGACATACCTGCAAGGAGTCTCGGATGCTTCCCAGAGGATGGAGCATTGTCCAAGGAGAAAAATCATCTCGGGTATCTTCCCTGGAGGAGTCTGGGGTTGCTACCCGGGATTACAGGGACCCAAACCACAGGAAAAATGTCTGTGGGAGACGCCTGGGAGGAATCTCAGATGCATCCCAGAAGATGGAGCATTGTCCAAGGAGAAAAATCATCTCGGGTATCTTCCACGGAGGAGTCTGGGGTTGCTACCCGGGATCACAGGGCGCTAAACCACCGGAAGAAAACACTCAGAAACAGAGCTGGGAGGAGTCTCGGGTGCATCCCGCAGGATGGACAATAGTCCAAGGAGAAAAATCAACTTGGGTATCTTCCACGGAGGAGTCTGGGGTTGCTACCCGGGATGACAGGGCCCAAAAGCACCGGAATAAACACTCAGGGACATACCTGCAAGGAGTCTCGGGTGCATCCTGCAGGATGGACAATAGTCCAAGGAGAAAAATCAACTTGGGTATCTTCCCTGGAGGAGTCTGGGGTTGCTACCCGGGATCACAGGGCGCTAAACCACCGGAATAAAGACTCAGGGACATACCTGCAAGGAGTCTCTGATGCTTCCCAGAGGATGGAGCATTGTCCAAGCAGAAAAATTATCTCAGGTATCTTCCCTAGAGGAGTCTGGGGTTGCTAGCCGGGATCACAGGGCCCTAAAGCACTGGAGTAAACTCTGCGGGAGACGCCTGGGAGGAGTTCTGGGTAGATCCCACAGGATGGACCACTGTCAAGAGAGAAAAATCATCTTGGGTGTCTTCCCTGGAGGAGTCTGAGGTTGCTACCTGGGATGACAGAACCATAAACCGCGAGAAAAAAGACTCAGGGACATAGCTGCGACAAGTCTCGGATGCATCCCAGAGTATAGAGCATTGTCCAAGGAGAAAAATCATCCCGGGTATCTTTCCTGGAGGAGTCTGGGGTTGCTACCCGGGATTACAGGGACCAAAACCACAGGAAAAATGTCAGCGGGAGACACTTGGGAGGAATTTCAGATGCATCCCAGAGGATGGAGCATTGTCCAAGGAGAAAAATCATCTCGGATATCTTCCCTGGAGGAGTCTGGGGTTGCTACCCGGGATCACAGGGCGCTAAACCACCGGAATAAACACTTAGGGACATACCTGCAAGGAGTCTCGTATGCTTCCCAGAGGATGGAGCATTGTCCAAGGAGAAAAATCATCTCGGGTATCTTCCCTGGAGGAGTCTGGGGTTGCTACCCGGGATCACAGGGCGCTAAACCACCGGAAGAAAACACTCAGAAAAAGAGCTGGGAGGAGTCTCGGGTGCATCCCGCAGGATGGACAATAGTCCAAGGAGAAAAATCAACTTGGGTATCTTCCACGGAGGAGTCTGGGGTTGCTACCCGGGATGACAGGGCCCAAAAGCCACGGAATAAACACTCAGGGACAAAGCTGCAAGGAGTCTCGATGCTTCCCAGAGGATGTAGCATTGTCCAGGGAGAAAAATCATCTCGGGTATCTTCCCTGGAGGAGTCTGGGGTTGCTACCCAGGATTACAGGGACCCAAACCACAGGAAAAATGTCTGTGGGAGACGCCTGGGAGGAAACTCAGATGCATCCCAGAAGATGGAGCATTGTCCAAGGAGAAAAATCATCCCCGGTATCTTCCCTGGAGGAGTCTGGGGTTGCTAGCCGGGATCACAGGGCCCCAAAACACCGGAATAAAGACTCAGGGACATACCTGCAAGGAGTCTCGGATGCTTCCCAGAAGATGGAGCATTGTCCAAGGAGAAAAATCATCTCGGGTATCTTCCCTGGAGGAGTCTGGGGTTGCTACCCGGGATCACAGGGCGCTAAACCACCGGAATAAAGACTCAGGGACATAGCTGCAAGGAGTCTCTGATGCTTCCCAGAGGATGGAGCATTGTCCAAGCCGAAAAATTATCTCAGGTATCTTCCCTAGAGGAGTCTGGGGTTGCTAGCCGGGATCACAGGGCCCTAAAGCACTGGAGTAAACTCTGCGGGAGACGCCTGGGAGGAGTTCTGGGTAGATCCCACAGGATGGACCACTGTCAAGAGAGAAAAATCATCTTGGGTGTCTTCCCTGGAGGAGTCTGAGGTTGCTACCTGGGATGACAGAACCATAAACCGCGAGAAAAAAGACTCAGGGACATAGCTGTGACAAGTCTCGGATGCATCCCAGAGTATAGAGCATTGTCCAAGGAGAAAAATCATCCCGGGTATCTTTCCTGGAGGAGTCTGCGGTTGCTACCCGGGATTACAGGGACAAAAACCACAGGAAAAATGTCAGCGGGAGACACTTGGGAGGAATTTCAGATGCATCCCAGAGGATGGAGCATTGTCCAAGGAGAAAAATCATCTCGGATATCTTCCCTGGAGGAGTCTGGGGTTGCTACCCGGGATTACAGGGCGCTAAACCACCGGAATAAACACTCAGGGACATACCTGCAAGGAGTCTCGGATGCTTCCCAGAGGATGGAGCATTGTCCAAGGAGAAAAATCATCTCGGGTATCTTCCCTGGAGGAGTCTGGGGTTGCTACCCGGGATCACAGGGCGCTAAACCACCGGAATAAACACTCAGGGACATACCTGCAAGGAGTCTCGTATGCTTCCCAGAGGATGGAGCATTGTCCAAGGAGAAAAATCATCTCGGGTATCTTCCCTGGAGGAGTCTGGGGTTGCTACCCGGGATCACAGGGCGCTAAACCACCGGAAGAAAACACTCAGAAACAGAGCTGGGAGGAGTCTCGGGTGCATCCCGCAGGATGGACAATAGTCCAAGGAGAAAAATCAACTTGGGTATCTTCCACGGAGGAGTCTGGGGTTGCTACCCGGGATGACAGGGCCCAAAAGCACCGGAATAAACACTCAGGGACATACCTGCAAGGAGTCTCGGATGCTTCCCAGAAGATGGAGCATTGTCCAAGCAGAAAAATTATCTCGGGTATCTTCCCTAGAGGAGTCTGGGGTTGCTAGCCGGGATCACAGGGCCCTAAAGCACTGGAGAAAACTCTGCGGGAGACGCCTGGGAGGAGTTCTGGGTAGATCCCGCAGGATGGACCACTGTCAAGAGAGAAAAATCATCTTGGGTGTCTTCCCTGGAGGAGTCTGGGGTTGCTACCTGGGATGACAGAACCATAAACCGCGAGAAAAAAGACTCAGGGACATAGCTGCAACAAGTCTCGGATGCATCCCAGAGTATAGAGCATTGTCCAAGGAGAAAAATCATCTCGGGTATCTTTCCTGGAGGAGTCTGGGCTTGCTACCCGTGATCACAGGGCCCCAAAACACCGGAATAAACACTCAGGGACATACCTGCAAGGGGTCTCGGATGCTTCCCAGAGGATGGAGCATTGTCCAAGGAGAAAAATCATCTCGGGTATCTTCCCTGGAGGAGTCTGGGGTTGCTACCCTGGATCACAGGGCGCTAAACCACCGGAAGAAAACACTCAGAAACAGAGCTGGGAGGAGTCTCGGCTGCATCCCGCAGGATGGACAATAGTCCAAGGAGAAAAATCAACTTGGGTATCTTCCCTGGAGGAGTCTGGGGTTGCTACCCGGGATGACAGGGCCCAAAAGCACCGGAATAAACACTCAGGGACAAAGCTGCAAGGAGTCTCGGATGCTTCCCAGAGGATGGAGCATTGTCCAGGGAGAAAAATCATCTCGGGTATCTTCCCTGGAGGAGTCAGGGGTTGCTACCCAGGATTACAGGGACCCAAACCACAGGAAAAATGTCTGTGGGAGACGCCTGGGAGGAAACTCAGATGCATCCCAGAAGATGGAGCATTGTCCAAGGAGAAAAATCATCTCGGGTATCTTCCCTGGAGGAGTCTGGGGTTGCTACCCGGGATCACAGGGCCCCAAAACACCGGAATAAACACTCAGGGACATATCTGCAAGGAGTCTCGGATGCTTCCCAGAGGATGGAGCATTGTCCAAGGAGAAAAATCATCTCGGGTATCTTCCCTGGAGGAGTCTGGGGTTGCTACCCGGGATTACAGGGACCCAAACCACAGGAAAAATGTCTGTGGGAGACGCCTGGGAGGAATCTCAGATGCATCCCAGAAGATGGAGCATTGTCCAAGGAGAAAAATCATCTCGGGTATCTTCCATGGAGGAGTCTGGGGTTGCTACCCGGGATCACAGGGCGCTAAACCACCGGAAGAAAACACTCAGAAACAGAGCTGGGAGGAGTCTTGGGTGCATCCCGCAGGATGGACAATAGTCCAAGGAGAAAAATCAACTTGGGTATCTTCCACGGAGGAGTCTGGGGTTGCTACCCGGGATGACAGGGCCCAAAAGCACCGGAATAAACACTCAGGGACATAGCTGCAAGGAGTCTCAGATGCATCCCAGAAGATAGAGCATTGTCCAAGGAGAAAAATCATCTCGGGTATCTTCCCTGCAGGAGTCTGGGGTTGCTACCCGGGATCACAGGGCCCGAAAACACCGGAATAAAGACTCAGGGACATACCTGCAAGGAGTCTCGGATGCTTCCCAGAGGATGGAGCATTGTCCAAGCAGAAAAATTATCTCGGGTATCTTCCCTAGAGGAGTCTGGGGTTACTACCCGGGATCACAGGGCCCTAAAGCACTGGAGAAAACTCTGAGGGAGATGCCTGGGAGGAGTTCTGGGTAGATCCCGCAGGATGGACCACTGTCAAGAGAGAAAAATCATCTTGGGTGTCTTCCCTGGAGGAGTCTGGGGTTGCTACCTGGGATGACAGAACCATAAACCGTGAGAAAAAAGACTCAGGGACATAGCTGCGACAAGTCTCGGATGCATCCCAGAGTATAGAGCATTGTCCAAGGAGAAAAATCATCTCGGGTATCTTCCCTGGAGGAGTCTGGGGTTGCTACCCGGGATCACAGGGCGCTAAACCACCGGAAGAAAACACTCAGAAACAGAGCTGGGAGGAGTCTCGGGTGCATCCCGCAGGATGGACAATAGTCCAAGGAGAAAAATCAACTTGGGTATCTTCCACGGAGGAGTCTGGGGTTGCTACCCGGGATGACAGGGCCCAAAAGCACCGGAATAAAGACTCAGGGACATACCTGCAAGGAGTCTCGGATGCTTCCCAGAAGATGGAGCATTGTCCAAGCAGAAAAATTATCTCGGGTATCTTCCCTAGAGGAGTCTGGGGTTGCTAGCCGGGATCACAGGGCCCTAAAGCACTGGAGAAAACTCTGCGGGAGATGCCTGGGAGGAGTTCTGGGTAGATCCCGCAGGATGGACCACTGTCAAGAGAGAAAAATCATCTTGGGTGTCTTCCCTGGAGGAGTCTGGGGTTGCTACCTGGGATGACAGAACCATAAACCGCGAGAAAAAAGACTCAGGGACATAGCTGCGACAAGTCTCGGATGCATCCCAGAGTATAGAGCATTGTCCAAGGAGAAAAATCATCCCGGGTATCTTTCCAGGAGGAGTCTGGGGTTGCTACCCGGGATTACAGGGACCCAAACCACAGGAAAAATGTCAGCGGGAGATACTTGGGAGGAATTTCAGATGCATCCCAGAAGATGGAGCATTGTCCAAGGAGAAAAATAATCTCGGGTATCTTCCCTGGAGGAGTCTGGGGTTGCTACCCGGGATCACAGGGCCCCAAAACACCGGAATAAACACTCAGGGACATACCTGCAAGGAGTCTCGGATGCTTTTCAGAAGACGGAGCATTGTCCAAGCAGAAAATATATCTCGGGTATCTTCCCTAGAGGAGTCTGGGGTTGCTAGCCGGGATCACAGGGCCCTAAAGCACTGGAGAAAACTCTGCGGGAGATGCCTGGGAGGAGTTCTGGGTAGATCCCGCAGGATGGACCACTGTCAAGAGAGAAAAATCATCTTGGGTGTGTTCCCTGGAGGAGTCTGGTGTTGCTACCTGGGATGACAGAACCATAAACCGCGAGAAAAAAGACTCAGGGACATAGCTGCGACAAGTCTCGGATGCATCCCAGAGTATAGAGCATTGTCCAAGGAGAAAAATCATCCCGGGTATCTTTCCTGGAGGAGTCTGGGGTTGCTACCCGGGATTACAGGGACGCAAACCACAGGAAAAATGTCTGTGGGAGACGCCTGGGAGGAATCTCAGATGCATCCCAGAAGATGGAGCACTGTCCAAGGAGAAAAATCATCTCGGGTATCTTCCCTGGAGGAGTCTGGGGTTGCTACCCGGGATCACAGGGCGCTAAACCACCGGAAGAAAACACTCAGAAACAGAGCTGGGAGGAGTCTCGGGTGCATCCCGCAGGATGGACAATAGTCCAAGGAGAAAAATCAACTTGGGTATCTTCCACGGAGGAGTCTGGGGTTGCTACCCGGGATGACAGGGCCCAAAAGCACCGGAATAAACACTCAGGGACATACCTGCAAGGAGTCTCGGATGCTTCCCAGAAGATGGAGCATTGTCCAAGCAGAAAAATTATCTCGGGTATCTTCCCTAGAGGAGTCTGGGGTTGCTAGCCGGGATCACAGGGCCCTAAAGCACTGGAGAAAACTCTGCGGGAGATGCCTGGGAGGAGTTCTGGGTAGATCCCGCAGGATGGACCACTGTCAAGAGAGAAAAATCATCTTGGGTGTCTTCCCTGGAGGAGTCTGGGGTTGCTACCTGGGATGACAGAACCATAAACCGCGAGAAAAAAGACTCAGGGACATAGCTGCGACAAGTCTCGGATGCATCCCAGAGTATAGAGCATTGTCCAAGGAGAAAAATCATCCCGGGTATCTTTCCAGGAGGAGTCTGGGGTTGCTACCCGGGATTACAGGGACCCAAACCACAGGAAAAATGTCAGCGGGAGATACTTGGGAGGAATTTCAGATGCATCCCAGAAGATGGAGCATTGTCCAAGGAGAAAAATAATCTCGGGTATCTTCCCTGGAGGAGTCTGGGGTTGCTACCCGGGATCACAGGGCCCCAAAACACCGGAATAAACACTCAGGGACATACCTGCAAGGAGTCTCGGATGCTTTTCAGAAGACGGAGCATTGTCCAAGCAGAAAATATATCTCGGGTATCTTCCCTAGAGGAGTCTGGGGTTGCTAGCCGGGATCACAGGGCCCTAAAGCACTGGAGAAAACTCTGCGGGAGATGCCTGGGAGGAGTTCTGGGTAGATCCCGCAGGATGGACCACTGTCAAGAGAGAAAAATCATCTTGGGTGTGTTCCCTGGAGGAGTCTGGTGTTGCTACCTGGGATGACAGAACCATAAACCGCGAGAAAAAAGACTCAGGGACATAGCTGCGACAAGTCTCGGATGCATCCCAGAGTATAGAGCATTGTCCAAGGAGAAAAATCATCCCGGGTATCTTTCCTGGAGGAGTCTGGGGTTGCTACCCGGGATTACAGGGACGCAAACCACAGGAAAAATGTCTGTGGGAGACGCCTGGGAGGAATCTCAGATGCATCCCAGAAGATGGAGCACTGTCCAAGGAGAAAAATCATCTCGGGTATCTTCCCTGGAGGAGTCTGGGGTTGCTACCCGGGATCACAGGGCGCTAAACCACCGGAAGAAAACACTCAGAAACAGAGCTGGGAGGAGTCTCGGGTGCATCCCGCAGGATGGACAATAGTCCAAGGAGAAAAATCAACTTGGGTATCTTCCACGGAGGAGTGTGGGGTTGCTACCCGGGATGACAGGGCCCAAAAGCACCGGAATAAACACTCAGGGACATACCTGCAAGGAGTCTCGGATGCTTCCCAGAAGATGGAGCATTGTCCAAGCAGAAAAATTATCTCGGGTATCTTCCCTAGAGGAGTCTGGGGTTGCTAGCCGGGATCACAGGGCCCTAAAGCACTGGAGAAAACTCTGCGGGAGATGCCTGGGAGGAGTTCTGGGTAGATCCCGCAGGATGGACCACTGTCAAGAGAGAAAAATCATCTTGGGTGTCTTCCCTGGAGCAGTCTGGGGTTGCTACCTGGGATGACAGAACAATAAACCGCGAGAAAAAAGACTCAGGGACATAGCTGCGACAAGTCTCGGATGCATCCCAGAGTATAGAGCATTGTCCAAGGAGAAAAATCATCTCGGGTATGTTCCCTGGAGGAGTCTGGGGTTGCTACCCGGGATCACAGGGCCCCAAAACACCGGAATAAACACTCAGGGACATACCTGCAAGGAGTCTCGGATGCTTCCCAGAGGATGGAGCATTGTCCAAGGAGAAAAATCATCTCGGGTATCTTCCCTGGAGGAGTCTGGGGTTGCTACCCGGGATTACAGGGACACAAACCACAGGAAAAATGTCTGTGGGAGACGCCTGGGAGGAATCTCAGATGCATCCCAGAAGATGGAGCATTGTCCAAGGAGAAAAATCATCTCGGGTATCTTCCCTGGAGGAGTCTGGGGTTGCTACCCGGGATCACAGGGCGCTAAACCACCGGAAGAAAACACTCAGAAACAGAGCTGGGAGGAGTCTCGGGTGCATCCCGCAGGATGGACAATAGTCCAAGGAGAAAAATCAACTTGGGTATCTTCCACGGAGGAGTCTGGGGTTGCTACCCGGGATGACAGGGCCCAAAAGCACCGGAATAAACACTCAGGGACATACCTGCAAGGAGTCTCGGATGCTTCCCAGAGGATGGAGCATTGTCCATGGAGAAAAATCATCTCGGGTATCTTCCCTGGAGGAGTCTGGGGTTGCTACCCGGGATCACAGGGCGCTAAACCACCGGAATAAAGACTCAGGGACATACCTGCAAGGAGTCTCGGATGCTTCCCAGAGGATGGAGCATTGTCCAAGCAGAAAAATTATCTCAGGTATCTTCCCTAGAGGAGTCTGGGGTTGCTAGCCGGGATCACAGGGCCCTAAAGCACTGGAGTAAACTCTGCAGGAGACGCCTGGGAGGAGTTCTGGGTAGATCCCACAGGATGGACCACTGTCAAGAGAGAAAAATCATCTTGGGTGTCTTCCCTGGAGGAGTCTGAGGTTGCTACCTGGGATGACAGAACCATAAACCACGAGAAAAAAGACTCAGGGACATAGCTGCGACAAGTCTCGGATGCATCCCAGAGTATAGAGCATTGTCCAAGGAGAAAAATGATCCCGGGTATCTTTCCTGGAGGAGTCTGGGGTTGCTACCCGGGATTACAGGGACCAAAACCACAGGAAAAATGTCAGCGGGAGACACTTGGGAGGAATTTCAGATGCATCCCAGAGGATGGAGCATTGTCCAAGGAGAAAAATCATCTCGGATATCTTCCCTGGAGGAGTCTGGGGTTGCTACCCGGGATCACAGGGCGCTAAACCACCGGAATAAACACTCAGGGACATACCTGCAAGGAGTCTCGTATGCTTCCCAGAGGATGGAGCATTGTCCAAGGAGAAAAATCATCTCGGGTATCTTCCCTGGAGGAGTCTGGGGTTGCTACCCGGGATCACAGGGCGCTAAACCACCAGAAGAAAACACTCAGAAACAGAGCTGGGAGGAGTCTCGGGTGCATCCCACAGGATGGACAATAGTCCAAGGAGAAAAATCAACTTGGGTATCTTCCACGGAGGAGTCTGGGGTTGCTACCCGGGATGACAGGGCCCAAAAGCACCGGAATAAACACTCAGGGACAAAGCTGCAAGGAGTCTCGGATGCTTCCCAGAGGATGTAGCATTGTCCAGGGAGAAAAATCATCTCGGGTATCTTCCCTGGAGGAGTCAGGGGTTGCTACCCAGGATTACAGGGACCCAAACCACAGGAAAAATGTCTGTGGGAGACGCCTGGGAGGAAACTCAGATGCATCCCAGAAGATGGAGCATTGTCCAAGGAGAAAAATCATCTCGGGTATCTTCCCTGGAGGAGTCTGGGGTTGCTACCCGGGATCACAGGGCCCCAAAACACCGGAATAAACACTCAGGGACATATCTGCAAGGAGTCTCGGATGCTTCCCAGAGGATGGAGCATTGTCCAAGGAGAAAAATCATCTCGGGTATCTTCCCTGGAGGAGTCTGGGGTTGCTACCCGGGATTACAGGGACCCAAACCACAGGAAAAATGTCTGTGGGAGACGCCTGGGAGGAATCTCAGATGCATCCCAGAAGATGGAGCATTGTCCAAGGAGAAAAATCATCTCGGGTATCTTCCCTGGAGGAGTCTGGGGTTGCTACCCGGGATCACAGGGCGCTAAACCACCGGAAGAAAACACTCAGAAACAGAGCTGGGAGGAGTCTTGGGTGCATCCCGCAGGATGGACAATAGTCCAAGGAGAAAAATCAACTTGGGTATCTTCCACGGAGGAGTCTGGGGTTGCTACCCGGGATGACAGGGCCCAAAAGCACCGGAATAAACACTCAGGGACATACCTGCAAGGAGTCTCGGATGCTTCCCAGAGGATGGAGCATTGTCCATGGAGAAAAATCATCTCGGGTATCTTCCCTGGAGGAGTCTGGGGTTGCTACCCGGGATCACAGGGCGCTAAACCACCGGAATAAAGACTCAGGGACATACCTGCAAGGAGTCTCGGATGCTTCCCAGAGGATGGAGCATTGTCCAAGCAGAAAAATTATCTCAGGTATCTTCCCTAGAGGAGTCTGGGGTTGCTAGCCGGGATCACAGGGCCCTAAAGCACTGGAGTAAACTCTGCAGGAGACGCCTGGGAGGAGTTCTGGGTAGATCCCACAGGATGGACCACTGTGAAGAGAGAAAAATCATCTTGGGTGTCTTCCCTGGAGGAGTCTGAGGTTGCTACCTGGGATGACAGAACCATAAACCGCGAGAAAAAAGACTCAGGGACATAGCTGCGACAAGTCTCGGATGCATCCCAGAGTATAGAGCATTGTCCAAGGAGAAAAATGATCCCGGGTATCTTTCCTGGAGGAGTCTGGGGTTGCTACCCGGGATTACAGGGACCAAAACCACAGGAAAAATGTCAGCGGGAGACACTTGGGAGGAATTTCAGATGCATCCCAGAGGATGGAGCATTGTCCAAGGAGAAAAATCATCTCGGATATCTTCCCTGGAGGAGTCTGGGGTTGCTACCCGGGATCACAGGGCGCTAAACCACCGGAATAAACACTCAGGGACATACCTGCAAGGAGTCTCGGATGCTTCCCAGAGGATGGAGCATTGTCCAAGGAGAAAAATCATCTCGGGTATCTTCCCTGGAGGAGTCTGGGGTTGCTACCCGGGATGACAGGGCCCAAAAGCACCGGAATAAACACTCAGGGACAAAGCTGCAAGGAGTCTCGGATGCTTCGCAGAGGATGTAGCATTGTCCAGGGAGAAAAATCATCTCGGGTATTTTCCCTGGAGGAGTCTGGGGTTGCTACCCAGGATTACAGGGACCCAAACCACAGGAAAAATGTCTGTGGGAGACGCCTGGGAGGAATCTCAGATGCATCCCAGAAGATGGAGCATTGTCCAAGGAGAAAAATCATCTCGGGTATCTTCCCTGGAGGAGTCTGGGGTTGCTAGCCGGGATCACAGGGCCCCAAAACACCGGAATAAAGACTCAGGGACATACCTGCAAGGAGTCTCGGATGCTTCCCAGAGGATGGAGCATTGTCCAAGCAGAAAAATTATCTCGGGTATCTTCCCTAGAGGAGTCTGGGGTTGCTAGCCGGGATCACAGGGCCCTAAAGCACTGGAGAAAACTCTGAGGGAGATGCCTGGGAGGAGTTCTGGGTAGATCCCGCAGGATGGACCACTGTCAAGAGAGAAAAATCATCTTGGGTGTCTTCCCTGGAGGAGTCTGAGGTTGCTACCTGGGATGACAGAACCATAAACCGCGAGAAAAAAGACTCAGGGACATAGCTGCAACAAGTCTCGGATGCATCCCAGAGTATAGAGCATTGTCCAAGGAGAAAAATCATCCCGGGTATCTTTCCAGGAGGAGTCTGGGGTTGCTACCCGGGATTACAGGGACCCAAACCACAGGAAAAATGTCAGCGGGAGATACTTGGGAGGAATTTCAGATTCATCCCAGAAGATGGAGCATTGTCCAAGGAGAAAAATCATCTCGGGTATCTTCCCTAGAGGAGTCTGGGGTTGCTAGCCGGGATCACAGGGCCCTAAAGCACTGGAGAAAACTCTGCGGGAGATGCCTGGGAGGAGTTCTGGGTAGATCCCGCAGGATGGACCACTGTCAAGAGAGAAAAATCATCTTGGGTGTGTTCCCTGGAGGAGTCTGGGGTTGCTACCTGGGATGACAGAACCATAAACCGCGAGAAAAAAGACTCAGGGACATAGCTGCGACAAGTCTCGGATGCACCCCAGAGTATAGAGCATTGTCCAAGGAGAAAAATGATCCCGGGTATCTTTCCTGGAGGAGTCTGGGGTTGCTACCCGGGATTACAGGGACCAAAACCACAGGAAAAATGTCAGCAGGAGACACTTGGGAGGAATTTCAGATGCATCCCAGAAGATGGAGCATTGTCCAAGGAGAAAAATTATCTCGGATATCTTCCCTGGAGGAGTCTGGGGTTGCTACCCGGGATCACAGGGCGCTAAACCACCGGAATAAACACTCAGGGACATACCTGCAAGGAGTCTCGTATGCTTCCCAGAGGATGGAGCATTGTCCAAGGAGAAAAATCATCTCGGGTATCTTCCCTGGAGGAGTCTGGGGTTGCTACCCGGGATCACAGGGCGCTAAACCACCAGAAGAAAACACTCAGAAACAGAGCTGGGAGGAGTCTCGGGTGCATCCCGCAGGATGGACAATAGTCCAAGGAGAAAAATCAACTTGGGTATCTTCCACGGAGGAGTCTGGGGTTGCTACCCGGGATGACAGGGCCCAAAAGCACCGGAATAAACACTCAGGGACAAAGCTGCAAGGAGTCTCGGATGCTTCCCAGAGGATGTAGCATTGTCCAGGGAGAAAAATCATCTCGGGTATCTTCCCTGGAGGAGTCAGGGGTTGCTACCCAGGATTACAGGGACACAAACCACAGGAAAAATGTCTGTGGGAGACGCCTGGGAGGAAACTCAGATGCATCCCAGAAGATGGAGCATTGTCCAAGGAGAAAAATCATCTCGGGTATCTTCCCTGGAGGAGTCTGGGGTTGCTAGCCGGGATCACAGGGCCCCAAAACACCGGAATAAAGACTCAGGGACATACCTGCAAGGAGTCTCGGATGCTTCCCAGAGGATGGAGCATTGTCCAAGCAGAAAAATTATCTCGGGTATCTTCCCTAGAGGAGTCTGGGGTTGCTAGCCGGGATCACAGGGCCCTAAAGCACTGGAGAAAACTCTGAGGGAGATGCCTGGGAGGAGTTCTGGGTAGATCCCGCAGGATGGACCACTGTCAAGAGAGAAAAATCATCTTGCATGTCTTCCCTGGAGGAGTCTGAGGTTGCTACCTGGGATGACAGAACCATAAACCGCGAGAAAAAAGACTCAGGGACATAGCTGCAACAAGTCTCGGATGCATCCCAGAGTATAGAGCATTGTCCAAGGAGAAAAATCATCTCGGGTATCTTCCCTGGAGGAGTCTGGGGTTGCTACCCGGGATTACAGGGACCCAAACCACAGGAAAAATATCAGCGGGAGATACTTGGGAGGAATTTCAGATGCATCCCAGAAGATGGAGCATTGTCCAAGGAGAAAAATCATCTCGGGTATCTTCCCTGGAGGAGTCTGGGGTTGCTACCCGGGATCACAGGGCCCCAAAACACCGGAATAAACACTCAGGGACATACCGGCAAGGAGTCTCGGATGCTTCCCAGAAGACGGAGCATTGTCCAAGCAGAAAAATTATCTCGGGTATCTTCCCTAGAGGAGTCTGGGGTTGCTAGCCGGGATCACAGGGCCCTAAAGTACTGGAGAAAACTCTGCGGGAGATGCCTTGGAGGAGTTCTGGGTAGATCCCGCAGGATGGACCACTGTCAAGAGAGAAAAATCATCTTGGGTGTCTTCCCTGGAGGAGTCTGGGGTTGCTACCTGGGATGACAGAACCATAAACCGCGAGAAAAAAGACTCAGGGACATAGCTGCGACAAGTCTCGGATGAATCCCAGAGTATAGAGCATTGTCCAAGGAGAAAAATCATCCCGGGTATCTTTCCTGGAGGAGTCTGGGGTTGCTACCCGGGATCACAGGGCCCGAAAACACCGGAATAAACACTCAGGAACATACCTGCAAGGGGTCTCGGATGCTTCAAAGAGGATGGAGCATTGTCCAAGGAGAAAAATCATCTCGGGTATCTTCCCTGGAGGAGTCTGGGGTTGCTACCCGGGATCACAGGGCGCTAAACCACCGGAAGAAAACACTCAGAAACAGAGCTGGGAAGAGTCTCGGGTGCATCCCGCAGGATGGACAATAGTCCAAGGAGAAAAATCAACTTGGGTATCTTCCCTGGAGGAGTCTGGGGTTGCTACCCGGGATTACAGGGCCCAAAAGCACCGGAATAAACACTCAGGGACAAAGCTGCAAGGAGTCTCGGATGCTTCCCAGAGGATGGAGCATTGTCCAGGGAGAAAAATCATCTCGGGTATCTTCCCTGGAGGAGTCTGGGGTTGCTACCTGGGATTACAGGGACCCAAACCACAGGAAAAATGTCTGTGGGAGACGCCTGGGAGGAATCTCAGATGCATCCCAGAAGATGGAGCATTGTCCAAGGAGAAAAATCATCTCGGGTATCTTCCACGGAGGAGTCTGGCGTTGCTACCCGGGATCACAGGGCGCTAAACCACCGGAATAAAAACTCAGGGACATACCTGCAAGGAGTCTCGGATGCTTCCCAGAGGATGGAGCATTGTCCAAGCAGAAAAATTATCTCGGGTATCTTCTCTAGAGGAGTCTGGGGTTGCTAGCCGGGACCACAGGGCCCTAAAGCACTGGAGAAAACTCTACGGGAGACGCCTGGGAGGAGTTCTGGGTAGATCCCGCAGGATGGACCACTGTCAAGAGAGAAAAATCATCTTGGGTGTCTTCCCTGGAGGAGTCTGAGGTTGCTACCTGGGATGACAGAACCATAAACCGCGAGAAAAAAGACTCAGGGACATAGCTGCAACAAGTCTCGGATGCATCCCAGAGTATAGAGAATTGTCCAAGGAGAAAAATCATCCCGGGTATCTTTCCTGGAGGAGTCTGGGGTTGCTACCCGGGATTACAGGGACCCAAACCACAGGAAACATGTCAGCGGGAGACACTTGGGAGGAATTTCAGATGCATCCCAGAAGATGGAGCATTGTCCAAGGAGAAAAATCATCTCGGGTATCTTCCCTGGAGGAGTCTGGGGTTGCTACCCGGGATTACAGGGCCCAAAAGCACCGGAATAAACACTCAGGGACATACCTGCAAGGAGTCTCGGATGCTTCCCAGAGGATGGAGCATTGTCCAGGGAGAAAAATCATCTCGGGTATCTTCCCTGGGGGAGTCTGGGGTTGCTACCCGGGATTACAGGGACCCAAACCACAGGAAAAATGTCTGTGGGAGACGCCTGGGAGGAATCTCAGATGCATCCCAGAAGATGGAGCATTGTCCAAGGAGAAAAATCATCTCGGGTATCTTCCACGGAGGAGTCTGGGGTTGCTACCCGGGATCACAGGGCGCTAAACCACCGGAATAAAAACTCAGGGACATACCTGCAAGGAGTCTCGGATGCTTCCCAGAGGATGGAGCATTGTCCAAGGAGAAAAATCATCTCGGGTATCTTCCCTAGAGGAGTCTGGGGTTGCTAGCCGGGATCACAGGGCCCTAAAGCACTGGAGAAAACTCTGCGGGAGATGCCTGGGAGGAGTTCTGGGTAGATCCCGCAGGATGGACCACTGTCAAGAGAGAAAAATCATCTTGGGTGTCTTCCCTGGAGGAGTCTGGGGTTGCTACCTGGGATGACAGAACCATAAACCGCGAGAAAAAAGACTCAGGGACATAGCTGCGACAAGTCTCGGATGCATCCCAGAGTATAGAGCATTGTCCAAGGAGAAAAATCATCCCGGGTATCTTTCCTGGAGGAGTCTGGGGTTGCTACCCGGGATTACAGGGACCAAAACCACAGGAAAAATGTCAGCAGGAGACACTTGGGACGAATTTCAGATGCATCCCAGAAGATGGAGCATTGTCCAAGGAGAAAAATCATCTCGGGTATCTTCCCTGGAGGAGTCTGGGGTTGCTACCCGGGATCACAGGGCGCTAAACCACCGGAAGAAAACACTCAGAAACAGAGCTGGGAAGAGTCTCGGGTGCATCCCGCAGGATGGACAATAGTCCAAGGAGAAAAATCAACTTGGGTATCTTCCACGGAGGAGTCTGGGGTTGCTACCCGGGATTACAGGGCCCAAAAGCACCGGAATAAACACTCAGGGACAAAGCTGCAAGGAGTCTCGGATGCTTCCCAGAGGATGGAGCATTGTCCAGGGAGAAAAATCATCTCGGGTATCTTCCCTGGAGGAGTCTGGGGTTGCTACCCGGGATTACAGGGACCCAAACCACAGGAAAAATGTCTGTGGGAGACGCCTGGGAGGAATCTCAGATGCATCCCAGAAGATGGAGCATTGTCCAAGGAGAAAAATCATCTCGGGTATCTTCCACGGAGGAGTCTGGGGTTGCTACCCGGGATCACAGGGCGCTAAACCACCGGAATAAAAACTCAGGGACATACCTGCAAGGAGTCTCGGATGCTTCCCAGAGGATGGAGCATTGTCCAAGCAGAAAAATCATCTCGGGTATCTTCCCTGGAGGAGTCTGGGGTTGCTACCCGGGATTACAGGGACCCAAACCACAGGAAAAATGTCTGTGGGAGACGCCTGGGAGGAATCTCAGATCCATCCCAGAAGATGGAGCATTGTCCAAGGAGAAAAATCATCCCGGGTATCTTCCCTGGAGGAGTCTGGGGTTGCTACCTAGGATGACAGAACCATAAACCGCGAGAAAAAAGACTCAGGGACATAGCTGCGACAAGTCTCGGATGCATCCCAGAGTATAGAGCATTGTCCAAGGAGAAAAATCATCCCGGGTATCTTTCCTGGAGGAGTCTGGGGTTGCTACCCGGGATTACAGGGACGCAAACCACAGGAAAAATGTCTGTGGGAGACGCCTGGGAGGAATCTCAGATGCATCCCAGAAGATGGAGCACTGTCCAAGGAGAAAAATCATCTCGGGTATCTTCCCTGGAGGAGTCTGGGGTTGCTACCCGGGATCACAGGGCGCTAAACCACCGGAAGAAAACACTCAGAAACAGAGCTGGGAGGAGTCTCGGGTGCATCCCGCAGGATGGACAATCGTCCAAGGAGAAAAATCAACTCGGGTATCTTCCCTGGAGGAGTCTGGGGTTGCTACCCGGGATCACAGGGCGCTAAACCACCGGAATAAAGACTCAGAGACATACCTGCAAGGAGTCTCGGATGCTTCCCAGAGGATGGAGCATTGTCCAAGCAGAAAAATTATCTCAGGTATCTTCCCTAGAGGAGTCTGGGGTTGCTAGCCGGGATCACAGGGCCCTAAAGCACTGGAGTAAACTCTGCAGGAGACGCCTGGGAGGAGTTCTGGGTAGATCCCACAGGATGGACCACTGTCAAGAGAGAAAAATCATCTTGGGTGTCTTCCCTGGAGGAGTCTGAGGTTGCTACCTGGGATGACAGAACCATAAACCGCGAGAAAAAAGACTCAGGGACATAGCTGCGACAAGTCTCGGATGCATCCCAGAGTATAGAGCATTGTCCAAGGAGAAAAATCATCCCGGGTATCTTTCCTGGAGGAGTCTGGGGTTGCTACCCGGGATTACAGGGACCAAAACCACAGGAAAAATGTCAGCGGGAGACACTTGGGAGGAATTTCAGATGCATCCCAGAGGATGGAGCATTGTCCAAGGAGAAAAATCATCTCGGATATCTTCCCTGGAGGAGTCTGGGGTTGCTACCCGGGATCACAGGGCGCTAAACCACCAGAAGAAAACACTCAGAAACAGAGCTGGGAGGAGTCTCGGGTGCATCCCGCAGGATGGACAATAGTCCAAGGAGAAAAATCAACTTGGGTATCTTCCACGGAGGAGTCTGGGGTTGCTACCCGGGATGACAGGGCCCAAAAGCACCGGAATAAACACTCAGGGACAAAGCTGCAAGGAGTCTCGGATGCTTCCCAGAGGATGTAGCATTGTCCAGGGAGAAAAATCATCTCGGGTATCTTCCCTGGAGGAGTCTGGGGTTGCTACCCAGGATTACAGGGACCCAAACCACAGGAAAAATGTCTGTGGGAGACGCCTGGGAGGAAACTCAGATGCATCCCAGAAGATGGAGCATTGTCCAAGGAGAAAAATCATCTCGGGTATCTTCCCTGGAGGAGTCTGGGGTTGCTAGCCGGGATCACAGGGCCCCAAAACACCGGAATAAAGACTCAGGGACATACCTGCAAGGACTCTCGGATGCTTCCCAGAGGATGGAGCATTGTCTAAGCAGAAAAATTATCTCGGGTATCTTCCCTAGAGGAGTCTGGGGTTGCTAGCCGGGATCACAGGGCCCTAAAGCACTGGAGAAAACTCTGCGGGAGATGCCTGGGAGGAGTTCTGGGTAGATCCCGCAGGATGGACCACTGTCAAGAGAGAAAAATCATCTTGGGTGTCTTCCCTGGAGGAGTCTGAGGTTGCTATCTGGGATGACAGAACCATAAACCGCGAGAAAAAAGACTCAGGGACATAGCTGCAACAAGTCTCGGATGCATCCCAGAGTATAGAGCATTGTCCAAGGAGAAAAATCATCCCGGGTATCTTTCCAGGAGGAGTCTGGGGTTGCTACCCGGGATTACAGGGACCCAAACCACAGGAAAAATGTCAGCGGGAGATACTTGGGAGGAATTTCAGATACATCCCAGAGGATGGAGCATTGTCCAAGGAGAAAAATCATCTCGGGTATCTTCCCTGGAGGAGTCTGGGGTTGCTACCCGGGATCACAGGGCCCCAAAACACCGGAATAAACACTCAGGGACATACCTGCAAGGAGTCTCGGATGCTTCCCAGAAGACGGAGCATTGTCCAAGCAGAAAAATTATCTCGGGTATCTTCCCTAGAGGAGTCTGGGGTTGCTAGCCGGGATCACAGGGCCCTAAAGCACTGGAGAAAACTCTGCGGGAGATGCCTGGGAGGAGTTCTGGGTAGATCCCGCAGGATGGACCACTGTCAAGAGAGAAAAATCATCTTGGGTGTCTTCCCTGGAGGAGTCTGGGGTTGCTACCTGGGATGACAGAACCATAAACCACGAGAAAAAAGACTCAGGGACATAGCTGCGACAAGTCTCGGATGCATCCCAGAGTATAGAGCATTGTCCAAGGAGAAAAATCATCCCGGGTATCTTTCCTGGAGGAGTCTGGGGTTGCTACCCGGGATCACAGGGCCCGAAAACACCGGAATAAACACTTAGGGACATACCTGCAAGGGGTCTCGGATGCTTCCCAGAGGATGGAGCATTGTCCAAGGAGAAAAATCATCTCGGGTATCTTCCCTGGAGGAGTCTGGGGTTGCTACCCGGGATCACAGGGCGCTAAACCACCGGAAGAAAACACTCAGAAACAGAGCTGGGAAGAGTCTCGCGTGCATCCCGCAGGATGGACAATAGTCCAAGGAGAAAAATCAACTTGGGTATCTTCCCTGGAGGAGTCTGGGGTTGCTACCCGGGATGACAGGGCCCAAAAGCACCGGAATAAACACTCAGGGACATAGCTGCAAGGAGTCTCAGATGCATCCCAGAAGATAGAGCATTGTCCAAGGAGAAAAATCATCTCGGGTATCTTCCCTGGAGGAGTCTGAGGTTGCTACCTGGGATTACAGGGCCCAAAAGCACCGGAATAAACACTCAGGGACAAAGCTGCAAGGAGTCTCGGATGCTTCCCAGAGGATGGAGCATTGTCCAGGGAGAAAAATCATCTCGGGTATCTTCCCTGGAGGAGTCTGGGGTTGCTACCCGGGATTACAGGGACCCAAACCACAGGAAAAATGTCTGTGGGAGACGCCTGGGAGGAATCTCAGATGCATCCCAGAAGATGGAGCATTGTCCAAGGAGAAAAATCATCTCGGGTATCTTCCACGGAGGAGTCTGGGGTTGCTACCCGGGATCACAGGGCGCTAAACCACCGGAATAAAAACTCAGGGACATACCTGCAAGGAGTCTCGGATGCTTCCCAGAGGATGGAGCATTGTCCAAGCAGAAAAATTATCTCGGGTATCTTCCCTAGAGGAGTCTGGGGTTGCTAGCCGGGACCACAGGGTCCTAAAGCACTGGAGAAAACTCTACGGGAGACGCCTGGGAGGAGTTCTGGGTAGATCCCGCAGGATGGACCACTGTCAAGAGAGAAAAATCATCTTGGGTGTCTTCCCTGGAGGAGTCTGAGGTTGCTACCTGGGATGACAGAACCAATAAACCGCGAGAAAAAAGACTCAGGGACATAGCTGCAACAAGTCTCGGATGCATCCCAGAGTATAGAGAATTGTCCAAGGAGAAAAATCATCCCGGGTATCTTTCCTGGAGGAGTCTGGGGTTGCTACCCGGGATTACAGGGACCCAAACCACAGGAAACATGTCAGCGGGAGACACTTGGGAGGAATTTCAGATGCATCCCAGAAGATGGAGCATTGTCCAAGGAGAAAAATCATCTCGGGTATCTTCCCTGGAGGAGTCTGGGGTTGCTACCCGGGATCACAGGGCGCTAAACCACCGGAAGAAAACACTCAGAAACAGAGCTGGGAGGAGTCTCGGGTGCATCCCGCAGGATGGACAATAGTCCAAGGAGAAAAATCAACTTGGGTATCTTCCCTGGAGGAGTCTGGGGTTGCTACCCGGGATTACAGGGCCCAAAAGCACCGGAATAAACACTCAGGGACAAAGCTGCAAGGAGTCTCGGATGCTTCCCAGAGGATGGAGCATTGTCCAAGGACAAAAATCATCTCGGGTATCTTCCCTGGAGGAGTCTGGGGTTGCTACCCGGGATTACAGGGACCCAAACCACAGGAAAAATGTCTGTGGGAGACGCCTGGGAGGAATCTCAGATGCATCCCAGAAGATGGGGCATTGTCCAAGGAGAAAAATCATCTCGGGTATCTTCCACGGAGGAGTCTGGGGTTGCTACCCGGGATCACAGGGCGCTAAACCACCGGAATAAAAACTCAGGGACATACCTGCAAGGAGTCTCGGATGCTTCCCAGAGGATGGAGCATTGTCCAAGGAGAAAAATCATCTCGGGTATATTCCCTGGAGGAGTCTGGGGTTGCTACCCGGGATTACAGGGACACAAACCACAGGAAAAATGTCTGTGGGAGACGCCTGGGAGGAATCTCAGATGCATCCCAGAAGATGGAGCATTGTCCAAGGAGAAAAATCATCTCGGGTATCTTCCCTGGAGGAGTCTGGGGTTGCTAGCCGGGATCACAGGGCCCCAAAACACCGGAATAAAGACTCAGGGACATACCTGCAAGGAGTCTCGGATGCTTCCCAGAGGATGGAGCATTGTCCAAGCAGAAAAATTATCTCGGGTATCTTCCCTAGAGGAGTCTGGGGTTGCTAGCCGGGATCACAGGGCCCTAAAGCACTGGAGAAAACTCTGAGGGAGATGCCTGGGAGGAGTTCTGGGTAGATCCCGCAGGATGGACCACTGTCAAGAGAGAAAAATCATCTTGGGTGTCTTCCCTGGAGGAGTCTGAGGTTGCTACCTGGGATGACAGAACCATAAACCGCGAGAAAAAAGACTCAGGGACATAGCTACAACAAGTCTCGGATGCATCCCAGAGTATAGAGCATTGTCCAAGGAGAAAAATCATCCCGGGTATCTTTCCAGGAGGAGTCTGGGGTTGCTACCCGGGATTACAGGGACCCAAACCACAGGAAAAATGTCAGCGGGAGATACTTGGGAGGAATTTCAGATGCTTCCCAGAGGATGGAGCATTGTCCAAGGAGAAAAATCATCTCGGGTATCTTCCCTGGAGGAGTCTGGGGTTGCTACCCGGGATCACAGGGCGCTAAACCACCGGAAGAAAACACTCAGAAACAGAGCTGGGAAGAGTCTCGCGTGCATCCCGCAGGATGGACAATAGTCCAAGGAGAAAAATCAACTTGGGTATCTTCCCTGGAGGAGTCTGGGGTTGCTACCTGGGATGACAGAACCATAAACCGCGAGAAAAAAGACTCAGGGACATAGCTGCGACAAGTCTCGGATGCATCCCAGAGTATAGAGCATTGTCCAAGGAGAAAAATCATCCCGGGTATCTTCGCTGGAGGAGTCTGGGGTTGCTACCCGGGATCACAGGGCCCGAAAACACCGGAATAAACACTCAGGGACATACCTGCAAGGGGTCTCGGATGCTTCCCAGAGGATGGAGCATTGTCCAAGGAGAAAAATCATCTCGGGTATCTTCCCTGGAGGAGTCTGGGGTTGCTACCCGGGATCACAGGGCGCTAAACCACCGGAAGAAAACACTCAGAAACAGAGCTGGGAAGAGTCTCGCGTGCATCCCGCAGGATGGACAATAGTCCAAGGAGAAAAATCAACTTGGGTATCTTCCCTGGAGGAGTCTGGGGTTGCTACCCGGGATTACAGGGCCCAAAAGCACCGGAATAAACACTCAGGGACAAAGCTGCAAGGAGTCTCGGATGCTTCCCAGAGGATGGAGCATTGTCCAGGGAGAAAAATCATCTCGGGTATCTTCCCTGGAGGAGTCTGGGGTTGCTACCCGGGATTACAGGGACCCAAACCACAGGAAAAATGTCTGTGGGAGACGCCTGGGAGGAATCTCAGATGCATCCCAGAAGATGGAGCATTGTCCAAGGAGAAAAATCATCTCGGGTATCTTCCACGGAGGAGTCTGGGGTTGCTACCCGGGATCACAGGGCGCTAAACCACCGGAATAAAAACTCAGGGACATACCTGCAAGGGGTCTCGGATGCTTCCCAGAGGATGGAGCATTGTCCAAGCAGAAAAATTATCTCAGGTATCTTCCCTAGAGGAGTCTGGGGTTGCTAGCCGGGACCACAGGGCCCTAAAGCACTGGAGAAAACTCTACGGGAGACGCCTGGGAGGAGTTCTGGGTAGATCCCGCAGGATGGACCACTGTCAAGAGAGAAAAATCATCTTGGGTGTCTTCCCTGGAGGAGTCTGAGGTTGCTACCTGGGATGACAGAACCATAAACCGCGAGAAAAAAGACTCAGGGACATAGCTGCAACAAGTCTCGGATGCATCCCAGAGTATAGAGAATTGTCCAAGGAGAAAAATCATCCCGGGTATCTTTCCTGGAGGAGTCTGGGGTTGCTACCCGGGATTACAGGGACCCAAACCACAGGAAACATGTCAGCGGGAGACACTTGGGAGGAATTTCAGATGCATCCCAGAAGATGGAGCATTGTCCAAGGAGAAAAATCATCTCGGGTATCTTCCCTGGAGGAGTCTGGGGTTGCTACCCTGGATCACAGGGCGCTAAACCACCGGAAGAAAACACTCAGAAACAGAGCTGGGAGGAGTCTCGGGTGCATCCCGCAGAATGGACAATAGTCCAAGGAGAAAAATCAACTTGGGTATCTTCCACGGAGGAGTCTGGGGTTGCTACCTGGGATGACAGAACCATAAACCGCGAGAAAAAAGACTCAGGGACATAGCTGCGACAAGTCTCGGATGCATCCCAGAGTATAGAGCATTGTCCAAGGAGAAAAATCATCCCGGGTATCTTCGCTGGAGGAGTCTGGGGTTGCTACCCGGGATCACAGGGCCCGAAAACACCGGAATAAACACTCAGGGACATACCTGCAAGGGGTCTCGGATGCTTCCCAGAGGATGGAGCATTGTCCAAGGAGAAAAATCATCTCGGGTATCTTCCCTGGAGGAGTCTGGGGTTGCTACCCGGGATCACAGGGCGCTAAACCACCGGAAGAAAACACTCAGAAACAGAGCTGGGAAGAGTCTCGCGTGCATCCCGCAGGATGGACAATAGTCCAAGGAGAAAAATCAACTTGGGTATCTTCCCTGGAGGAGTCTGGGGTTGCTACCCGGGATTACAGGGCCCAAAAGCACCGGAATAAACACTCAGGGACAAAGCTGCAAGGAGTCTCGGATGCTTCCCAGAGGATGGAGCATTGTCCAGGGAGAAAAATCATCTCGGGTATCTTCCCTGGAGGAGTCTGGGGTTGCTACCCGGGATTACAGGGACGCAAACCACAGGAAAAATGTCTGTGGGAGACGCCTGGGAGGAATCTCAGATGCATCCCAGAAGATGGAGCATTGTCCAAGGAGAAAAATCATCTCGGGTATCTTCCACGGAGGAGTCTGGGGTTGCTACCCGGGATCACAGGGCGCTAAACCACCGGAATAAAAACTCAGGGACATACCTGCAAGGGGTCTCGGATGCTTCCCAGAGGATGGAGCATTGTCCAAGCAGAAAAATTATCTCGGGTATCTTCCCTAGAGGAGTCTGGGGTTGCTAGCCGGGACCACAGGGCCCTAAAGCACTGGAGAAAACTCTACGGGAGACGCCTGGGAGGAGTTCTGGGTAGATCCCGCAGGATGGACCACTGTCAAGAGAGAAAAATCATCTTGGGTGTCTTCCCTGGAGGAGTCTGAGGTTGCTACCTGGGATGACAGAACCATAAACCGCGAGAAAAAAGACTCAGGGACATAGCTGCAACAAGTCTCGGATGCATCCCAGAGTATAGAGAATTGTCCAAGGAGAAAAATCATCCCGGGTATCTTTCCTGGAGGAGTCTGGGGTTGCTACCCGGGATTACAGGGACCCAAACCACAGGAAACATGTCAGCGGGAGACACTTGGGAGGAATTTCAGATGCATCCCAGAAGATGGAGCATTGTCCAAGGAGAAAAATCATCTCGGGTATCTTCCCTGGAGGAGTCTGGGGTTGCTACCCGGGATCACAGGGCGCTAAACCACCGGAAGAAAACACTCAGAAACAGAGCTGGGAGGAGTCTCGGGTGCAACCCGCAGGATGGACAATAGTCCAAGGAGAAAAATCAACTTGGGTATCTTCCCTGGAGGAGTCTGGGGTTGCTACCCGGGATTACAGGGTCCCAAACCACAGGAAAAATGTCTGTGGGAGACGCCTGGGAGGAATCTCAGATGCATCCCAGAAGATGGAGCATTGTCCAAGGAGAAAAATCATCTCGGGTATCTTCCACGGAGGAGTCTGGGGTTGCTACCCGGGATCACAGTGCGCTAAACCACCGGAATAAAAACTCAGGGACATAACTGCAAGGAGTCTCGGATGCTTCCCAGAGGATGGAGCATTGTCCAAGCAGAAAAATTATCTCGCGTATCTTCCCTAGAGGAGTCTGGGGTTGCTAGCCGGGATCACAGGGCCCTAAAGCACTGGAGAAAACTCTGCGGGAGATGCCTGGGAGGAGTTCTGGGTAGATCCCGCAGGATGGACCACTGTCAAGAGAGAAAAATCATCTTGGGTGTCTTCCCTGGAGGAGTCTGGGGTTGCTACCTGGGATGACAGAACCATAAACCGCGAGAAAAAAGACTCAGGGACATAGCTGCAACAAGTCTCGGATGCATCCCAGAGTATAGAGCATTGTCCAAGGAGAAAAATCATCCCGGGTATCTTTCCTGGAGGAGTCTGGGGTTGCTACCCGGGATCACAGGGCCCAAAAGCACCGGAATAAACACTCAGGGACAAAGCTGCAAGGAGTCTCGGATGCTTCCCAGAGGATGGAGCATTGTCCAGGGAGAAAAATCATCTCGGGTATCTTCCCTGGAGGAGTCTGGGGTTGCTACCCGGGATTACAGGGACCCAAACCACAGGAAAAATGTCAGCGGGAGACACTTGGGAGGAATTTCAGATGCATCCCAGAAGATGGAGCATTGTCCAAGGAGAAAAATCATCTCGGGTATCTTCCCTGGAGGAGTCTGGGCTTGCTACCCGGGATCACAGGGCGCTAAACCACCGGAAGAAAACACTCAGAAACAGAGCTGGGAGGAGTCTCGGGTGCATCCCGCAGGATGGACAATAGTCCAAGGAGAAAAATCAACTTGGGTATCTTCCCTGGAGGAGTCTGGGGTTGCTACCCGGGATTACAGGGCCCAAAAGCACCGGAATAAACACTCAGGGACAAAGCTGCAAGGAGTCTCGGATGCTTCCCAGAGGATGGAGCATTGTCCAGGGAGAAAAATCATCTCGGGTATCTTCCCTGGGGGAGTCTGGGGTTGCTACCCGGGATTACAGGGACCCAAACCACAGGAAAAATGTCTGTGGGAGACGCCTGGGAGGAATCTCAGATGCATCCCAGATAATGGAGCATTGTCCAAGGAGAAAAATCATCTCGGGTATCTTCCACAGAGGAGTCTGGGGTTGCTACCCGGGATCACAGGGTGCTAAACCACCGGAATAAAAACTCAGGGACATACCTGCAAGGAGTCTCGGATGCTTCCCAGAGGATGGAGCATTGTCCAAGCAGAAAAATTATCTCGGGTATCTTCCCTAGAGGAGTCTGGGGTTGCTAGCCGGGATCACAGGGCCCTAAAGCACTGGAGAAAACTCTACGGGAGACGCCTGGGAGGAGTTCTGGGTAGATCCCGCAGGATGGACCACTGTCAAGAGAGAAAAATCATCTTGGGTGTCTTCCCTGGAGGAGTCTGAGGTTGCTACCTGGGATGACAGAACCATAAACCGCGAGAAAAAAGACTCAGGGACATAGCTGCAACAAGTCTCGGATGCATCCCAGAGTATAGAGAATTGTCCAAGGAGAAAAATCATCCCGGGTATCTTTCCTGGAGGAGTCTGGGGTTGCTACCCGGGATTACAGGGACCCAAACCACAGGAAAAATATCAGCGGGAGACACTTGGGAGGAATTTCAGATGCATCCCAGAAGATGGAGCATTGTCCAAGGAGAAAAATCATCTCGGGTATCTTCCCTGGAGGAGTCTGGGGTTGCTACCCGGGATCACAGGGCGCTAAACCACTGGAAGAAAACACTCAGAAACAGAGCTGGGAGGAGTCTCGGGTGCATCCCGCAGGATGGACAATAGTCCAAGGAGAAAAATCAACTTGGGTATCTTCCCTGGAGGAGTCTGGGGTTGCTACCCGGGATGACAGGGCCCAAAAGCCACGGAATAAACACTCAGGGACAAAGCTGCAAGGAGTCTCGGATGCTTCCCAGAGGATGGAGCATTGTCCAAGGAGAAAAATCATCTCGGGTATCTTCCCTGGAGGAGTCTGGGGTTGCTACCCGGGATTACAGGGACCCAAACCACAGGAAAAATGTCTGTGGGAGACGCCTGGGAGGAATCTGAGATGCATCCCAGAAGATGGAGCATTGTCCAAGGAGAAAAATCATCTCGGGTATCTTCCCTGGAGGAGTCTGGGGTTGCTACCCGGGATCACAGGGCGCTAAACCACCGGAATAAAGACTCAGGGACATACCTGCAAGGAGTCTCGGATGCTTCCCAGAGGATGGAGCATTGTCCAAGCAGAAAAATCATCTCGGGTATCTTCCCTAGAGGAGTCTGGGGTTGCTAGCCGGGACCACAGGGCCCTAAAGCACTGGAGAAAACTCTACGGGAGACGCCTGGGAGGAGTTCTGGGTAGATCCCGCAGGATGGACCACTGTCAAGAGAGAAAAATCATCTTGGGTGTCTTCCCTGGAGGAGTCTGGGGTTGCTACCTGGGATGACAGAACCATAAACCGCGAGAAAAAAGACTCAGGGACATAGCTGCAACAAGTCTCGGATGCATCCCAGAGTATAGAGAATTGTCCAAGGAGAAAAATCATCCCGGGTATCTTTCCTGGAGGAGTCTGGGGTTGCTACCCGGGATTACAGGGACCCAAACCACAGGAAAAATGTCAGCGGGAGACACTTGGGAGGAATTTCAGATGCATCCCAGAAGATGGAGCATTGTCCAAGGAGAAAAATCATCTCGGGTATCTTCCCTGGAGGAGTCTGGGGTTGCTACCCGGGATCACAGGGCGCTAAACCACCGGAATAAAGACTCAGGGACATACCTGCAAGGAGTCTCGGATGCTTCCCAGAGGATGGAGCATTGTCCAAGCAGAAAAATTATCTCGGGTATCTTCCCTAGAGGAGTCTGGGGTTGCTACCCGGGACCACAGGGCCCTAAAGCACTGGAGAAAACTCTACGGGAGACGCCTGGGAGGAGTTCTGGGTAGATCCCGCAGGATGGACCACTGTCAAGAGAGAAAAATCATCTCGAGTATGTTCCCTGGAGGAGTCTGGGGTTGCTACCCGGGATCACAGGGCGCTAAACCACCGGAAGAAAACACTCAGAAACAGAGCTGGGAGGAGTCTCGGGTGCATCCCGCAGGATGGACAATAGTCCAAGGAGAAAAATCAACTTGGGTATCTTCCACGGAGGAGTCTGGGGTTGCTACCCGGGATCACAGGGCGCTAAACCACTGGAAGAAAACACTCAGAAACAGAGCTGGGAGGAGTCTCGGGTGCATCCCGCAGAATGGACAATAGTCCAAGGAGAAAAATCAACTTGGGTATCTTCCACGGAGGAGTCTGGGGTTGCTACCTGGGATGACAGAACCATAAACCGCGAGAAAAAAGACTCAGGGACATAGCTGCGACAAGTCTCGGATGCATCCCAGAGTATAGAGCATTGTCCAAGGAGAAAAATCATCCCGGGTATCTTCGCTGGAGGAGTCTGGGGTTGCTACCCGGGATCACAGGGCCCGAAAACACCGGAATAAACACTCAGGGACATACCTGCAAGGGGTCTCGGATGCTTCCCAGAGGATGGAGCATTGTCCAAGGAGAAAAATCATCTCGGGTATCTTCCCTGGAGGAGTCTGGGGTTGCTACCCGGGATCACAGGGCGCTAAACCACCGGAAGAAAACACTCAGAAACAGAGCTGGGAAGAGTCTCGCGTGCATCCCGCAGGATGGACAATAGTCCAAGGAGAAAAATCAACTTGGGTATCTTCCCTGGAGGAGTCTGGGGTTGCTACCCGGGATTACAGGGCCCAAAAGCACCGGAATAAACACTCAGGGACAAAGCTGCAAGGAGTCTCGGATGCTTCCCAGAGGATGGAGCATTGTCCAGGGAGAAAAATCATCTCGGGTATCTTCCCTGGAGGAGTCTGGGGTTGCTACCCGGGATTACAGGGACGCAAACCACAGGAAAAATGTCTGTGGGAGACGCCTGGGAGGAATCTCAGATGCATCCCAGAAGATGGAGCATTGTCCAAGGAGAAAAATCATCTCGGGTATCTTCCACGGAGGAGTCTGGGGTTGCTACCCGGGATCACAGGGCGCTAAACCACCGGAATAAAAACTCAGGGACATACCTGCAAGGGGTCTCGGATGCTTCCCAGAGGATGGAGCATTGTCCAAGCAGAAAAATTATCTCGGGTATCTTCCCTAGAGGAGTCTGGGGTTGCTAGCCGGGACCACAGGGCCCTAAAGCACTGGAGAAAACTCTACGGGAGACGCCTGGGAGGAGTTCTGGGTAGATCCCGCAGGATGGACCACTGTCAAGAGAGAAAAATCATCTTGGGTGTCTTCCCTGGAGGAGTCTGAGGTTGCTACCTGGGATGACAGAACCATAAACCGCGAGAAAAAAGACTCAGGGACATAGCTGCAACAAGTCTCGGATGCATCCCAGAGTATAGAGAATTGTCCAAGGAGAAAAATCATCCCGGGTATCTTTCCTGGAGGAGTCTGGGGTTGCTACCCGGGATTACAGGGACCCAAACCACAGGAAACATGTCAGCGGGAGACACTTGGGAGGAATTTCAGATGCATCCCAGAAGATGGAGCATTGTCCAAGGAGAAAAATCATCTCGGGTATCTTCCCTGGAGGAGTCTGGGGTTGCTACCCGGGATCACAGGGCGCTAAACCACCGGAAGAAAACACTCAGAAACAGAGCTGGGAGGAGTCTCGGGTGCAACCCGCAGGATGGACAATAGTCCAAGGAGAAAAATCAACTTGGGTATCTTCCCTGGAGGAGTCTGGGGTTGCTACCCGGGATTACAGGGTCCCAAACCACAGGAAAAATGTCTGTGGGAGACGCCTGGGAGGAATCTCAGATGCATCCCAGAAGATGGAGCATTGTCCAAGGAGAAAAATCATCTCGGGTATCTTCCACGGAGGAGTCTGGGGTTGCTACCCGGGATCACAGTGCGCTAAACCACCGGAATAAAAACTCAGGGACATAACTGCAAGGAGTCTCGGATGCTTCCCAGAGGATGGAGCATTGTCCAAGCAGAAAAATTATCTCGCGTATCTTCCCTAGAGGAGTCTGGGGTTGCTAGCCGGGATCACAGGGCCCTAAAGCACTGGAGAAAACTCTGCGGGAGATGCCTGGGAGGAGTTCTGGGTAGATCCCGCAGGATGGACCACTGTCAAGAGAGAAAAATCATCTTGGGTGTCTTCCCTGGAGGAGTCTGGGGTTGCTACCTGGGATGACAGAACCATAAACCGCGAGAAAAAAGACTCAGGGACATAGCTGCAACAAGTCTCGGATGCATCCCAGAGTATAGAGCATTGTCCAAGGAGAAAAATCATCCCGGGTATCTTTCCTGGAGGAGTCTGGGGTTGCTACCCGGGATCACAGGGCCCAAAAGCACCGGAATAAACACTCAGGGACAAAGCTGCAAGGAGTCTCGGATGCTTCCCAGAAGATGGAGCATTGTCCAGGGAGAAAAATCATCTCGGGTATCTTCCCTGGAGGAGTCTGGGCTTGCTACCCGGGATTACAGGGACCCAAACCACAGGAAAAATGTCAGCGGGAGACACTTGGGAGGAATTTCAGATGCATCCCAGAAGATGGAGCATTGTCCAAGGAGAAAAATCATCTCGGGTATCTTCCCTGGAGGAGTCTGGGCTTGCTACCCGGGATCACAGGGCGCTAAACCACCGGAAGAAAACACTCAGAAACAGAGCTGGGAGGAGTCTCGGGTGCATCCCGCAGGATGGACAATAGTCCAAGGAGAAAAATCAACTTGGGTATCTTCCCTGGAGGAGTCTGGGGTTGCTACCCGGGATTACAGGGCCCAAAAGCACCGGAATAAACACTCAGGGACAAAGCTGCAAGGAGTCTCGGATGCTTCCCAGAGGATGGAGCATTGTCCAGGGAGAAAAATCATCTCGGGTATCTTCCCTGGGGGAGTCTGGGGTTGCTACCCGGGATTACAGGGACCCAAACCACAGGAAAAATGTCTGTGGGAGACGCCTGGGAGGAATCTCAGATGCATCCCAGATAATGGAGCATTGTCCAAGGAGAAAAATCATCTCGGGTATCTTCCACAGAGGAGTCTGGGGTTGCTACCCGGGATCACAGGGTGCTAAACCACCGGAATAAAAACTCAGGGACATACCTGCAAGGAGTCTCGGATGCTTCCCAGAGGATGGAGCATTGTCCAAGCAGAAAAATTATCTCGGGTATCTTCCCTAGAGGAGTCTGGGGTTGCTAGCCGGGATCACAGGGCCCTAAAGCACTGGAGAAAACTCTACGGGAGACGCCTGGGAGGAGTTCTGGGTAGATCCCGCAGGATGGACCACTGTCAAGAGAGAAAAATCATCTTGGGTGTCTTCCCTGGAGGAGTCTGAGGTTGCTACCTGGGATGACAGAACCATAAACCGCGAGAAAAAAGACTCAGGGACATAGCTGCAACAAGTCTCGGATGCATCCCAGAGTATAGAGAATTGTCCAAGGAGAAAAATCATCCCGGGTATCTTTCCTGGAGGAGTCTGGGGTTGCTACCCGGGATTACAGGGACCCAAACCACAGGAAAAATATCAGCGGGAGACACTTGGGAGGAATTTCAGATGCATCCCAGAAGATGGAGCATTGTCCAAGGAGAAAAATCATCTCGGGTATCTTCCCTGGAGGAGTCTGGGGTTGCTACCCGGGATCACAGGGCGCTAAACCACTGGAAGAAAACACTCAGAAACAGAGCTGGGAGGAGTCTCGGGTGCATCCCGCAGGATGGACAATAGTCCAAGGAGAAAAATCAACTTGGGTATCTTCCCTGGAGGAGTCTGGGGTTGCTACCCGGGATGACAGGGCCCAAAAGCCACGGAATAAACACTCAGGGACAAAGCTGCAAGGAGTCTCGGATGCTTCCCAGAGGATGGAGCATTGTCCAAGGAGAAAAATCATCTCGGGTATCTTCCCTGGAGGAGTCTGGGGTTGCTACCCGGGATTACAGGGACCCAAACCACAGGAAAAATGTCTGTGGGAGACGCCTGGGAGGAATCTGAGATGCATCCCAGAAGATGGAGCATTGTCCAAGGAGAAAAATCATCTCGGGTATCTTCCCTGGAGGAGTCTGGGGTTGCTACCCGGGATCACAGGGCGCTAAACCACCGGAATAAAGACTCAGGGACATACCTGCAAGGAGTCTCGGATGCTTCCCAGAGGATGGAGCATTGTCCAAGCAGAAAAATCATCTCGGGTATCTTCCCTAGAGGAGTCTGGGGTTGCTAGCCGGGACCACAGGGCCCTAAAGCACTGGAGAAAACTCTACGGGAGACGCCTGGGAGGAGTTCTGGGTAGATCCCGCAGGATGGACCACTGTCAAGAGAGAAAAATCATCTTGGGTGTCTTCCCTGGAGGAGTCTGGGGTTGCTACCTGGGATGACAGAACCATAAACCGCGAGAAAAAAGACTCAGGGACATAGCTGCAACAAGTCTCGGATGCATCCCAGAGTATAGAGAATTGTCCAAGGAGAAAAATCATCCCGGGTATCTTTCCTGGAGGAGTCTGGGGTTGCTACCCGGGATTACAGGGACCCAAACCACAGGAAAAATGTCAGCGGGAGACACTTGGGAGGAATTTCAGATGCATCCCAGAAGATGGAGCATTGTCCAAGGAGAAAAATCATCTCGGGTATCTTCCCTGGAGGAGTCTGGGGTTGCTACCCGGGATCACAGGGCGCTAAACCACCGGAATAAAGACTCAGGGACATACCTGCAAGGAGTCTCGGATGCTTCCCAGAGGATGGAGCATTGTCCAAGCAGAAAAATTATCTCGGGTATCTTCCCTAGAGGAGTCTGGGGTTGCTACCCGGGACCACAGGGCCCTAAAGCACTGGAGAAAACTCTACGGGAGACGCCTGGGAGGAGTTCTGGGTAGATCCCGCAGGATGGACCACTGTCAAGAGAGAAAAATCATCTCGAGTATGTTCCCTGGAGGAGTCTGGGGTTGCTACCCGGGATCACAGGGCGCTAAACCACCGGAAGAAAACACTCAGAAACAGAGCTGGGAGGAGTCTCGGGTGCATCCCGCAGGATGGACAATAGTCCAAGGAGAAAAATCAACTTGGGTATCTTCCACGGAGGAGTCTGGGGTTGCTACCCGGGATGACAGGGCCCAAAAGCACCGGAATAAACACTCAGGGACAAAGCTGCAAGGAGTCTCGGATGCTTCCCAGAGGATGGAGCATTGTCCAGGGAGAAAAATCATCTCGGGTATCTTCCCTGGAGGAGTCTGGGGTTGCTGCCCAGGATTACAGGGACCCAAACCACAGGAAAAATGTCTGTGGGAGACGCCTGGGAGGAATCTCAGATGCATCCCAGAAGATGGAGCATTGTCCAAGGAGAAAAATCATCTCGGGTATCTTCCCTAGAGGAGTCTGGGGTTGCTAGCCGGGACCACAGGGCCCTAAAGCACTGGAGAAAACTCTACGGGAGACGCCTGGGAGAAGTTCTGGGTAGATCCCGCAGGATGGACCACTGTCAAGAGAGAAAAATCATCTTGGGTGTCTTCCCTGGAGGAGTCTGAGGTTGCTACCTGGGATGACAGAACCATAAACCGCGAGAAAGAAGACTCAGGGACATAGCTGCAACAAGTCTCGGATGCATCCCAGAGTATAGAGAATTGTCCAAGGAGAAAAATCATCCCGGGTATCTTTCCTGGAGGAGTCTGGGGTTGCTACCCGGGATTACAGGGACCCAAACCACAGGAAAAATGTCAGCGGGAGACACTTGGGAGGAATTTCAGTTGCATCCCAGAAGATGGAGCATTGTCCAAGGAGAAAAATCATCTCGGGTATCTTCCCTGGAGGAGTCTGGGGTTGCTACCCGGGATCACAGGGCGCTAAACCACCGGAAGAAAACACTCAGAAACAGAGCTGGGAGGAGTCTCGGGTGCATCCCGCAGGATGGACAATAGTCCAAGGAGAAAAATCAACTTGGGTATCTTCCCTGGAGGTGTCTGGGGTTGCTACCCGGGATGACAGGGCCCAAAAGCCACGGAATAAACACTCAGGGACAAAGCTGCAAGGAGTCTTGGATGCTTCCCAGAGGATGGAGCATTGTCCAAGGAGAAAAATCATCTCGGGTATCTTCCCTGGAGGAGTCTGGGGTTGCTACCCGGGATTACAGGGACACAAACCACAGGAAAAATGTCTGTGGGAGACGCCTGGGAGGAATCTCAGATGCATCCCAGAAGATGGAGCATTGTCCAAGGAGAAAAATCATCTCGGGTATCTTCCACGGAGGAGTCTGGGGTTGCTACCCGGGATCACAGGGCGCTAAACCACCGGAAGAAAACACTCAGAAACAGAGCTGGGAGGAGTCTCGGGTGCATCCCGCAGGATGGACAATAGTCCAAGGAGAAAAATCAACTTGGGTATCTTCCACGGAGGAGTCTGGGGTTGCTACCCGGGATGACAGGGCCCAAAAGCCACGGAATAAACACTCAGGGACAAAGCTGCAAGGAGTCTCGGATGCTTCCCAGAGGATGGAGCATTGTCCAGGGAGAAAAATCATCTCGCGTATCTTCCCTGGAGGAGTCTGGGGTTGCTGCCCAGGATTACAGGGACCCAAACCACAGGAAAAATGTCTGTGGGAGACGCCTGGGAGGAATCTCAGATGCATCCCAGAAGATGGAGCATTGTCCAAGGAGAAAAATCATCTCGGGTATCTTCCCTGGAGGAGTCTGGGGTTGCTACCCGGGATCACAGGGCGCTAAACCACCGGAATAAAGACTCAGGGACATACCTGCAAGGAGTCTCGGATGCTTCCCAGAGGATGGAGCATTGTCCAAGCAGAAAAATTATCTCGGGTATCTTCCCTAGAGGAGTCTGGGGTTGCTAGCCGGGACCACAGGGCCCTAAAGCACTGGAGAAAACTCTGCGGGAGATGCCTGGGAGGAGTTCTGGGTAGATCCCGCAGGATGGACCACTGTCAAGAGAGAAAAATCATCTTGGGTGTCTTCCCTGGAGGAGTCTGAGGTTGCTACCTGGGATGACAGAACCATAAACCGCGAGAAAAAAGACTCAGGGACATAGCTGCAACAAGTCTCGGATGCATCCCAGAGTATAGAGCATTGTCCAAGGAGAAAAATCATCCCGGGTATCTTTCCTGGAGGAGTCTGGGGTTGCTACCCGGGATTACAGGGACCCAAACCACAGGAAAAATGTCAGCGGGAGACACTTGGGAGGAATTTCAGATGCATCCCAGAAGATGGAGCATTGTCCAAGGAGAAAAATCATCTCGGGTATCTTCCCTGGAGGAGTCTGCGGTTGCTACCCGGGATCACAGGGCGCTAAACCACCGGAAGAAAACACTCAGAAACAGAGCTGGGAGGAGTCTCGGGTGCATCCCGCAGGATGGACAATAGTCCAAGGAGAAAAATCAACTTGGGTATCTTCCCTGGAGGAGTCTGGGGTTGCTACCCGGGATGACAGGGCCCAAAAGCCACGGAATAAACACTCAGGGACAAAGCTGCAAGGAGTCTCGGATGCTTCCCAGAGGATGGAGCATTGTCCAAGGAGAAAAATCATCTCGGGTATCTTCCCTGGAGGAGTCTGGGGTTGCTACCCGGGATTACAGGGACCCAAACCACAGGAAAAATGTCTGTGGGAGACGCCTGGGAGGAATCTCAGATGCATCCCAGAAGATGGAGCATTGTCCAAGGAGAAAAATCATCTCGGGTATCTTCCACGGAGGAGTCTGGGGTTGCTACCCGGGATCACAGGGCGCTAAACCACCGGAATAAAGACTCAGGGACATACCTGCAAGGAGTCTCGGATGCTTCCCAGAGGATGGAGCATTGTCCAAGCAGAAAAATTATCTCGGGTATCTTCCCTAGAGGAGTCTGGGGTTGCTAGCCGGGACCACAGGGCCCTAAAGCACTGGAGAAAACTCTACGGGAGACGCCTGGGAGGAGTTCTGGGTAGATCCCGCAGGATGGACCACTGTCAAGAGAGAAAAATCATCTCGAGTATCTTCCCTGGAGGAGTCTGGGGTTGCTACCTGGGATCACAGGGCGCTAAACCACCGGAAGAAAACACTCAGAAACAGAGCTGGGAGGAGTCTCGGGTGCATCCCGCAGGATGGACAATAGTCCAAGGAGAAAAATCAACTTGGGTATCTTCCACGGAGGAGTCTGGGGTTGCTACCCGGGATGACAGGGCCCAAAAGCACCGGAATAAACACTCAGGGACAAAGCTGCAAGGAGTCTCGGATGCTTCCCAGAGGATGGAGCATTGTCCAGGGAGAAAAATCATCTCGGGTATCTTCCCTGGAGGAGTCTGGGGTTGCTGCCCAGGATTACAGGGACCCAAACCACAGGAAAAATGTCTGTGGGAGACGCCTGGGAGGAATCTCAGATGCATCCCAGAAGATGGAGCATTGTCCAAGGAGAAAAATCATCTCGGGTATCTTCCACGGAGGAGTCTGGGGTTGCTACCCGGGATGACAGGGCGCTAAACCACCGGAATAAAGACTCAGGGACATACCTGCAAGGAGTCTCGGATGCTTCCCAGAGGATGGAGCATTGTCCAAGCAGAAAAATTATCTCGGGTATCTTCCCTAGAGGAGTCTGGGGTTGCTAGCCGGGACCACAGGGCCCTAAAGCACTGGAGAAAACTCTACGGGAGACGCCTGGGAGGAGTTCTGGGTAGATCCCGCAGGATGGACCACTGTCAAGAGAGAAAAATCATCTTGGGTGTCTTCCCTGGAGGAGTCTGAGGTTGCTACCTGGGATGACAGAACCATAAACCGCGAGAAAAAAGACTCAGGGACATAGCTGCAACAAGTCTCGGATGCATCCCAGAGTATAGAGAATTGTCCAAGGAGAAAAATCATCCCGGGTATCTTTCCTGGAGGAGTCTGGGGTTGCTACCCGGGATTACAGGGACCCAAACCACAGGAAACATGTCAGCGGGAGACACTTGGGAGGAATTTCAGATGCATCCCAGAAGATGGAGCATTGTCCAAGGAGAAAAATCATCTCGGGTATCTTCCCTGGAGGAGTCTGGGGTTGCTACCCGGGATCACAGGGCGCTAAACCACCGGAAGAAAACACTCAGAAACAGAGCTGGGAGGAGTCTCGGGTGCAACCCGCAGGATGGACAATAGTCCAAGGAGAAAAATCAACTTGGGTATCTTCCCTGGAGGAGTCTGGGGTTGCTACCCGGGATTACAGGGACCCAAACCACAGGAAAAATGTCTGTGGGAGACGCCTGGGAGGAATCTCAGATGCATCCCAGAAGATGGAGCATTGTCCAAGGAGAAAAATCATCTCGGGTATCTTCCACGGAGGAGTCTGGGGTTGCTACCCGGGATCACAGGGCGCTAAACCACCGGAATAAAAACTCAGGGACATACCTGCAAGGAGTCTCGGATGCTTCCCAGAGGATGGAGCATTGTCCAAGCAGAAAAATTATCTCGCGTATCTTCCCTAGAGGAGTCTGGGGTTGCTAGCCGGGATCACAGGGCCCTAAAGCACTGGAGAAAACTCTGCGGGAGATGCCTGGGAGGAGTTCTGGGTAGATCCCGCAGGATGGACCACTGTCAAGAGAGAAAAATCATCTTGGGTGTCTTCCCTGGAGGAGTCTGGGGTAGCTACCTGGGATGACAGAACCATAAACCGCGAGAAAAAAGACTCAGGGACATAGCTGCGACAAGTCTCGGATGCATCCCAGAGTATAGAGCATTGTCCAAGGAGAAAAATCATCCCGGGTATCTTTCCTGGAGGAGTCTGGGGTTGCTACCCGGGATCACAGGGCCCGAAAACACCGGAATAAACACTCAGGGACATACCTGCAAGGGGTCTCGGATGCTTCCCAGAGGATGGAGCATTATCCAAGGAGAAAAATCATCTCGGGTATCTTCCCTGGAGGAGTCTGGGGTTGCTACCCGGGATTACAGGGACCCAAACCACAGGAAAAATGTCAGCGGGAGACACTTGGGAGGAATTTCAGATGCATCCCAGAAGATGGAGCATTGTCCAAGGAGAAAAATCATCTCGGGTATCTTCCCTGGAGGAGTCTGGGCTTGCTACCCGGGATCACAGGGCGCTAAACCACCGGAAGAAAACACTCAGAAACAGAGCTGGGAGGAGTCTCGGGTGCATCCCACAGGATGGACAATAGTCCAAGGAGAAAAATCAACTTGGGTATCTTCCCTGGAGGAGTCTGGGGTTGCTACCCGGGATTACAGGGCCCAAAAGCACCGGAATAAACACTCAGGGACAAAGCTGCAAGGAGTCTCGGATGCTTCCCAGAGGATGGAGCATTGTCCAGGGAGAAAAATCATCTCGGGTATCTTCCCTGGGGGAGTCTGGGGTTGCTACCCGGGATTACAGGGACCCAAACCACAGGAAAAATGTCTGTGGGAGACGCCTGGGAGGAATCTCAGATGCATCCCAGATAATGGAGCATTGTCCAAGGAGAAAAATCATCTCGGGTATCTTCCACAGAGGAGTCTGGGGTTGCTACCCGGGATCACAGGGTGCTAAACCACCGGAATAAAAACTCAGGGACATACCTGCAAGGAGTCTCGGATGCTTCCCAGAGGATGGAGCATTGTCCAAGCAGAAAAATTATCTCGGGTATCTTCCCTAGAGGAGTCTGGGGTTGCTAGCCGGGACCACAGGGCCCTAAAGCACTGGAGAAAACTCTGCGGGAGATGCCTGGGAGGAGTTCTGGGTAGATCCCGCAGGATGGACCACTGTCAAGAGAGAAAAATCATCTTGGGTGTCTTCCCTGGAGGAGTCTAAGGTTGCTACCTGGGATGACAGAACCATAAACCGCGAGAAAAAAGACTCAGGGACATAGCTGCAACAAGTCTCGGATGCATCCCAGAGTATAGAGAATTGTCCAAGGAGAAAAATCATCCCGGGTATCTTTCCTGGAGGAGTCTGGGGTTGCTACCCGGGATTACAGGGACCCAAACCACAGGAAAAATATCAGCGGGAGACACTTGGGAGGAATTTCAGATGCATCCCAGAAGATGGAGCATTGTCCAAGGAGAAAAATCATCTCGGGTATCTTCCCTGGAGGAGTCTGGGGTTGCTACCCGGGAACACAGGGCGCTAAACCACTGGAAGAAAACACTCAGAAACAGAGCTGGGAGGAGTCTCGGGTGCATCCCGCAGGATGGACAATAGTCCAAGGAGAAAAATCAACTTGGGTATCTTCCCTGGAAGAGTCTGGGGTTGCTACCCGGGATGACAGGGCCCAAAAGCCACGGAATAAACACTCAGGGACAAAGCTGCAAGGAGTCTCGGATGCTTCCCAGAGGATGGAGCATTGTCCAAGGAGAAAAATCATCTCGGGTATCTTCCCTGGAGGAGTCTGGGGTTGCTACCCGGGATTACAGGGACCCAAACCACAGGAAAAATGTCTGTGGGAGACGCCTGGGAGGAATCTCAGATGCATCCCAGAAGATGGAGCATTGTCCAAGGAGAAAAATCATCTCGGGTATCTTCCACGGAGGAGTCTGGGGTTGCTACCCGGGATCACAGGGCGCTAAACCACCGGAATAAAGACTCAGGGACATACCTGCAAGGAGTCTCGGATGCTTCCCAGAGGATGGAGCATTGTCCAAGCAGAAAAATCATCTCGGGTATCTTCCCTAGAGGAGTCTGGGGTTGCTAGCCGGGACCACAGGGCCCTAAAGCACTGGAGAAAACTCTACGGGAGACGCCTGGGAGGAGTTCTGGGTAGATCCCGCAGGATGGACCACTGTCAAGAGAGAAAAATCATCTTGGGTGTCTTCCCTGGAGGAGTCTGGGGTTGCTACCTGGGATGACAGAACCATAAACCGCGAGAAAAAAGACTCAGGGACATAGCTGCAACAAGTCTCGGATGCATCCCAGAGTATAGAGAATTGTCCAAGGAGAAAAATCATCCCGGGTATCTTTCCTGGAGGAGTCTGGGGTTGCTACCCGGGATTACAGGGACCCAAACCACAGGAAAAATGTCAGCGGGAGACACTTGGGAGGAATTTCAGATGCATCCCAGAAGATGGAGCATTGTCCAAGGAGAAAAATCATCTCGGGTATCTTCCCTGGAGGAGTCTGGGGTTGCTACCCGGGATCACAGGGCGCTAAACCACCGGAATAAAGACTCAGGGACATACCTGCAAGGAGTCTCGGATGCTTCCCAGAGGATGGAGCATTGTCCAAGCAGAAAAATTATCTCGGGTATCTTCCCTAGAGGAGTCTGGGGTTGCTACCCGGGACCACAGGGCCCTAAAGCACTGGAGAAAACTCTACGGGAGACGCCTGGGAGGAGTTCTGGGTAGATCCCGCAGGATGGACCACTGTCAAGAGAGAAAAATCATCTCGAGTATGTTCCCTGGAGGAGTCTGGGGTTGCTACCCGGGATCACAGGGCGCTAAACCACCGGAAGAAAACACTCAGAAACAGAGCTGGGAGGAGTCTCGGGTGCATCCCGCAGGATGGACAATAGTCCAAGGAGAAAAATCAACTTGGGTATCTTCCACGGAGGAGTCTGGGGTTGCTACCCGGGATGACAGGGCCCAAAAGCACCGGAATAAACACTCAGGGACAAAGCTGCAAGGAGTCTCGGATGCTTCCCAGAGGATGGAGCATTGTCCAGGGAGAAAAATCATCTCGGGTATCTTCCCTGGAGGAGTCTGGGGTTGCTGCCCAGGATTACAGGGACCCAAACCACAGGAAAAATGTCTGTGGGAGACGCCTGGGAGGAATCTCAGATGCATCCCAGAAGATGGAGCATTGTCCAAGGAGAAAAATCATCTCGGGTATCTTCCCTGGAGGAGTCTGGGGTTGCTACCCGGGATCACAGGGCGCTAAACCACCGGAATAAAGACTCAGGGACATACCTGCAAGGAGTCTCGGATGCTTCCCAGAGGATGGAGCATTGTCCAAGCAGAAAAATTATCTCGGGTATCTTCCCTAGAGGAGTCTGGGGTTGCTACCCGGGATCACAGGGCCCTAAAGCACTGGAGAAAACTCTGCGGGAGATGCCTGGGAGGAGTTCTGGGTAGATCCCGCAGGATGGACCACTGTCAAGAGAGAAAAATCATCTTGGGTGTCTTCCCTGGAGGAGTCTAAGGTTGCTACCTGGGATGACAGAACCATAAACCGCGAGAAAGAAGACTCAGGGACATAGCTGCAACAAGTCTCGGATGCATCCCAGAGTATAGAGAATTGTCCAAGGAGAAAAATCATCCCGGGTATCTTTCCTGGAGGAGTCTGGGGTTGCTACCCGGGATTACAGGGACCCAAACCACAGGAAAAATGTCAGCGGGAGATACTTGGGAGGAATTTCAGATGCATCCCAGAACATGGAGCATTGTCCAAGGAGAAAAATCATCTCGGGTATCTTCCCTGGAGGAGTCTGGGGTTGCTACCCGGGATCACCGGGCGCTAAACCACCGGAAGAAAACACTCAGAAACAGAGCTGGGAGGAGTCTCGGGTGCATCCCGCAGGATGGACAATAGTCCAAGGAGAAAAATCAACTTGGGTATCTTCCCTGGAGGAGTCTGGGGTTGCTACCCGGGATCACAGGGCCCAAAAGCCACGGAATAAACACTCAGGGACAAAGCTGCAAGGAGTCTCGGATGCTTCCCAGAGGATGGAGCATTGTCCAAGGAGAAAAATCATCTCGGGTATCTTCCCTGGAGGAGTCTGGGGTTGCTACCCGGGATTACAGGGACCCAAACCACAGGAAAAATGTCTGTGGGAGATGCCTGGGAGGAATCTCAGATGCATCCCAGAAGATGGAGCATTGTCCAAGGAGAAAAATCATCTCGGGTATCTTCCCTGGAGGAGTCTGGGGTTGCTACCCGGGAACACAGGGCGCTAAACCACTGGAAGAAAACACTCAGAAACAGAGCTGGGAGGAGTCTCGGGTGCATCCCGCAGGATGGACAATAGTCCAAGGAGAAAAATCAACTTGGGTATCTTCCCTGGAAGAGTCTGGGGTTGCTACCCGGGATGACAGGGCCCAAAAGCCACGGAATAAACACTCAGGGACAAAGCTGCAAGGAGTCTCGGATGCTTCCCAGAGGATGGAGCATTGTCCAAGGAGAAAAATCATCTCGGGTATCTTCCCTGGAGGAGTCTGGGGTTGCTACCCGGGATTACAGGGACCCAAACCACAGGAAAAATGTCTGTGGGAGACGCCTGGGAAGAATCTCAGATGCATCCCAGAAGATGGAGCATTGTCCAAGGAGAAAAATCATCTCGGGTATCTTCCACGGAGGAGTCTGGGGTTGCTACCCGGGATCACAGGGCGCTAAACCACCGGAATAAAGACTCAGGGACATACCTGCAAGGAGTCTCGGATGCTTCCCAGAGGATGGAGCATTGTCCAAGCAGAAAAATCATCTCGGGTATCTTCCCTAGAGGAGTCTGGGGTTGCTAGCCGGGACCACAGGGCCCTAAAGCACTGGAGAAAACTCTACGGGAGACGCCTGGGAGGAGTTCTGGGTAGATCCCGCAGGATGGACCACTGTCAAGAGAGAAAAATCATCTTGGGTGTCTTCCCTGGAGGAGTCTGGGGTTGCTACCTGGGATGACAGAACCATAAACCGCGAGAAAAAAGACTCAGGGACATAGCTGCAACAAGTCTCGGATGCATCCCAGAGTATAGAGAATTGTCCAAGGAGAAAAATCATCCCGGGTATCTTTCCTGGAGGAGTCTGGGGTTGCTACCCGGGATTACAGGGACCCAAACCACAGGAAAAATGTCAGCGGGAGACACTTGGGAGGAATTTCAGATGCATCCCAGAAGATGGAGCATTGTCCAAGGAGAAAAATCATCTCGGGTATCTTCCCTGGAGGAGTCTGGGGTTGCTACCCGGGATCACAGGGCGCTAAACCACCGGAATAAAGACTCAGGGACATACCTGCAAGGAGTCTCGGATGCTTCCCAGAGGATGGAGCATTGTCCAAGCAGAAAAATTATCTCGGGTATCTTCCCTAGAGGAGTCTGGGGTTGCTACCCGGGACCACAGGGCCCTAAAGCACTGGAGAAAACTCTACGGGAGACGCCTGGGAGGAGTTCTGGGTAGATCCCGCAGGATGGACCACTGTCAAGAGAGAAAAATCATCTCGAGTATGTTCCCTGGAGGAGTCTGGGGTTGCTACCCGGGATCACAGGGCGCTAAACCACCGGAAGAAAACACTCAGAAACAGAGCTGGGAGGAGTCTCGGGTGCATCCCGCAGGATGGACAATAGTCCAAGGAGAAAAATCAACTTGGGTATCTTCCACGGAGGAGTCTGGGGTTGCTACCCGGGATGACAGGGCCCAAAAGCACCGGAATAAACACTCAGGGACAAAGCTGCAAGGAGTCTCGGATGCTTCCCAGAGGATGGAGCATTGTCCAGGGAGAAAAATCATCTCGGGTATCTTCCCTGGAGGAGTCTGGGGTTGCTGCCCAGGATTACAGGGACCCAAACCACAGGAAAAATGTCTGTGGGAGACGCCTGGGAGGAATCTCAGATGCATCCCAGAAGATGGAGCATTGTCCAAGGAGAAAAATCATCTCGGGTATCTTCCCTGGAGGAGTCTGGGGTTGCTACCCGGGATCACAGGGCGCTAAACCACCGGAATAAAGACTCAGGGACATACCTGCAAGGAGTCTCGGATGCTTCCCAGAGGATGGAGCATTGTCCAAGCAGAAAAATTATCTCGGGTATCTTCCCTAGAGGAGTCTGGGGTTGCTACCCGGGATCACAGGGCCCTAAAGCACTGGAGAAAACTCTGCGGGAGATGCCTGGGAGGAGTTCTGGGTAGATCCCGCAGGATGGACCACTGTCAAGAGAGAAAAATCATCTTGGGTGTCTTCCCTGGAGGAGTCTAAGGTTGCTACCTGGGATGACAGAACCATAAACCGCGAGAAAGAAGACTCAGGGACATAGCTGCAACAAGTCTCGGATGCATCCCAGAGTATAGAGAATTGTCCAAGGAGAAAAATCATCCCGGGTATCTTTCCTGGAGGAGTCTGGGGTTGCTACCCGGGATTACAGGGACCCAAACCACAGGAAAAATGTCAGCGGGAGATACTTGGGAGGAATTTCAGATGCATCCCAGAACATGGAGCATTGTCCAAGGAGAAAAATCATCTCGGGTATCTTCCCTGGAGGAGTCTGGGGTTGCTACCCGGGATCACCGGGCGCTAAACCACCGGAAGAAAACACTCAGAAACAGAGCTGGGAGGAGTCTCGGGTGCATCCCGCAGGATGGACAATAGTCCAAGGAGAAAAATCAACTTGGGTATCTTCCCTGGAGGAGTCTGGGGTTGCTACCCGGGATCACAGGGCCCAAAAGCCACGGAATAAACACTCAGGGACAAAGCTGCAAGGAGTCTCGGATGCTTCCCAGAGGATGGAGCATTGTCCAAGGAGAAAAATCATCTCGGGTATCTTCCCTGGAGGAGTCTGGGGTTGCTACCCGGGATTACAGGGACCCAAACCACAGGAAAAATGTCTGTGGGAGATGCCTGGGAGGAATCTCAGATGCATCCCAGAAGATGGAGCATTGTCCAAGGAGAAAAATCATCTCGGGTATCTTACACGGAGGAGTCTGGGGTTGCTACCCGGGATCACAGGGCGCTAAACCACCGGAATAAAAACTCAGGGACATACCTGCAAGGAGTCTCGGATGCTTCCCAGAGGATGGAGCATTGTCCAAGCAGAAAAATTATCTCGGGTATCTTCCCTAGAGGAGTCTGGGGTTGCTAGCCGGGACCACAGGGCCCTAAAGCACTGGAGAAAACTCTACGGGAGACGCCTGGGAGGAGTTCTGGGTAGATCCCGCAGGATGGACCACTGTCAAGAGAGAAAAATCATCTCGAGTATCTTCCCTGGAGGAGTCTGGGGTTGCTACCTGGGATCACAGGGCGCTAAACCACCGGAAGAAAACACTCAGAAACAGAGCTGGGAGGAGTCTCGGGTGCATCCCGCAGGATGGACAATAGTCCAAGGAGAAAAATCAACTTGGGTATCTTCCACGGAGGAGTCTGGGGTTGCTACCCGGGATGACAGGGCCCAAAAGCCACGGAATAAACACTCAGGGACAAAGCTGCAAGGAGTCTCGGATGCTTCCCAGAGGATGGAGCATTGTCCAGGGAGAAAAATCATCTCGCGTATCTTCCCTGGAGGAGTCTGGGGTTGCTGCCCAGGATTACAGGGACCCAAACCACAGGAAAAATGTCTGTGGGAGACGCCTGGGAGGAATCTCAGATGCATCCCAGAAGATGGAGCATTGTCCAAGGAGAAAAATCATCTCGGGTATCTTCCCTGGAGGAGTCTGGGGTTGCTACCCGGGATCACAGGGCGCTAAACCACCGGAATAAAGACTCAGGGACATACCTGCAAGGAGTCTCGGATGCTTCCCAGAGGATGGAGCATTGTCCAAGCAGAAAAATTATCTCGGGTATCTTCCCTAGAGGAGTCTGGGGTTGCTAGCCGGGATCACAGGACCCTAAAGCACTGGAGAAAACTCTGCGGGAGATGCCTGGGAGGAGTTCTGGGTAGATCCCGCAGGATGGACCACTGTCAAGAGAGAAAAATCATCTTGGGTGTCTTCCCTGGAGGAGTCTGAGGTTGCTACCTGGGATGACAGAACCATAAACCGCGAGAAAAAAGACTCAGGGACATAGCTGCAACAAATCTCGGAAGCATCCCAGAGTATAGAGAATTGTCCAAGGAGAAAAATCATCCCGGGTATCTTTCCTGGAGGAGTCTGGGGTTGCTACCCGGGATTACAGGGACCCAAACCACAGGAAAAATGTCAGCGGGAGACACTTGGGAGGAATTTCAGATGCATCCCAGAAGATGGAGCATTGTCCAAGGAGAAAAATCATCTCGGGTATCTTCCCTGGAGGAGTCTGCGGTTGCTACCCGGGATCACAGGGCGCTAAACCACCGGAAGAAAACACTCAGAAACAGAGCTGGGAGGAGTCTCGGGTGCATCCCGCAGGATGGACAATAGTCCAAGGAGAAAAATCAACTTGGGTATCTTCCCTGGAGGAGTCTGGGGTTGCTACCCGGGATGACAGGGCCCAAAAGCCACGGAATAAACACTCAGGGACAAAGCTGCAAGGAGTCTCGGATGCTTCCCAGAGGATGGAGCATTGTCCAAGGAGAAAAATCATCTCGGGTATCTTCCCTGGAGGAGTCTGGGGTTGCTACCCGGGATTACAGGGACCCAAACCACAGGAAAAATGTCTGTGGGAGACGCCTGGGAGGAATCTCAGATGCATCCCAGAAGATGGAGCATTGTCCAAGGAGAAAAATCATCTCGGGTATCTTCCACGGAGGAGTCTGGGGTTGCTACCCGGGATCACAGGGCGCTAAACCACCGGAATAAAGACTCAGGGACATACCTGCAAGGAGTCTCGGATGCTTCCCAGAGGATGGAGCATTGTCCAAGCAGAAAAATTATCTCGGGCATCTTCCCTAGAGGAGTCTGGGGTTGCTAGCCGGGACCACAGGGCCCTAAAGCACTGGAGAAAACTCTACGGGAGACGCCTGGGAGGAGTTCTGGGTAGATCCCGCAGGATGGACCACTGTCAAGAGAGAAAAATCATCTCGAGTATCTTCCCTGGAGGAGTCTGGGGTTGCTACCTGGGATCACAGGGCGCTAAACCACCGGAAGAAAACACTCAGAAACAGAGCTGGGAGGAGTCTCGGGTGCATCCCGCAGGATGGACAATAGTCCAAGGAGAAAAATCAACTTGGGTATCTTCCACGGAGGAGTCTGGGGTTGCTACCCGGGATGACAGGGCCCAAAAGCACCGGAATAAACACTCAGGGACAAAGCTGCAAGGAGTCTCGGATGCTTCCCAGAGGATGGAGCATTGTCCAGGGAGAAAAATCATCTCGGGTATCTTCCCTGGAGGAGTCTGGGGTTGCTGCCCAGGATTACAGGGACCCAAACCACAGGAAAAATGTCTGTGGGAGACGCCTGGGAGGAATCTCAGATGCATCCCAGAAGATGGAGCATTGTCCAAGGAGAAAAATCATCTCGGGTATCTTCCCTGGAGGAGTCTGGGGTTGCTACCCGGGATGACAGGGCGCTAAACCACCGGAATAAAGACTCAGGGACATACCTGCAAGGAGTCTCGGATGCTTCCCAGAGGATGGAGCATTGTCCAAGCAGAAAAATTATCTCGGGTATCTTCCCTAGAGGAGTCTGGGGTTGCTAGCCGGGATCACAGGGCGCTAAACCACCGGAAGAAAACACTCAGAAACAGAGCTGGGAGGAGTCTCGGGTGCATCCCGCAGGATGGACAATCGTCCAAGGAGAAAAATCAACTTGGGTATCTTCCACGGAGGAGTCTGGGGTTGCTAGCCGGGATCACAGGGCCCTAAAGCACTGGAGAAAACTCTGCGGGAGATGCCTGGGAGGAGTTCTGGGTAGATCCCGCAGGATGGACCACTGTCAAGAGAGAAAAATCATCTTGGGTGTCTTCCCTGGAGGAGTCTGAGGTTGCTACCTGGGATGACAGAACCATAAACCGCGAGAAAAAAGACTCAGGGACATAGCTGCAACAAGTATCGGATGCATCCCAGAGTATAGAGAATTGTCCAACGAGAAAAATCATCCCGGGTATCTTTCCTGGAGGAGTCTGGGGTTGCTACCCGGGATTACAGGGACCCAAACCACAGGAAAAATGTCAGCGGGAGACACATGGGAGGAATTTCAGATGCATCGCAGAAGATGGAGCATTGTCCAAGGAGAAAAATCATCTCGGGTATCTTCCCTGGAGGAGTTTGGGGTTGCTACCCGGGATCACAGGGCGCTAAACCACCGGAAGAAAACACTCAGAAACAGAGCTGGGAGGAGTCTCGGGTGCATCCCGCAGGATGGACAATAGTCCAAGGAGAAAAATCAACTTGGGTATCTTCCCTGGAGGAGTCTGGGGTTGCTACCCGGGATTACAGGGACCCAAACCACAGGAAAAATGTCTGTGGGAGACGCCTGGGAGGAATCTCAGATGCATCCCAGAAGATGGAGCATTCTCCAAGGAGAAAAATCATCTCGGGTATCTTCCACGGAGGAGTCTGGGGTTGCTAACCGGGATCACAGGGCCCAAAACCACCGGAATAAACACTCAGGGACAAAGCTGCAAGGAGTCTCGGATGCTTCCCAGAGGATGGAGCATTGTCCAAGGAGAAAAATTATCTCGGGTATCTTCCCTAGAGGAGTCTGGGGTTGCTAGCCGGGACCACAGGGCCCTAAAGCACTGGAGAAAACTCTACGGGAGACGCCTGGGAAGAGTTCTGGGTAGATCCCGCAGAATGGACCACTGTCAAGAGAGAAAAATCATCTCGAGTATATTCCCTGGAGGAGTCTGGGGTTGCTACCCGGGATTACAGGGACCCAAACCACAGGAAAAATGTCTGTGGGAGACGCCTGGGAGGAATCTCAGATGCATCCCAGAAGATGGAGCATTGTCCAAGGAGAAAAATCATCTCGGGTATCTTCCCTGGAGGAGTCTGGCGTTGCTACCCGGGATCACAGGGCCCCAAAACACCGGAATAAAGACTCAGGGACATACCTGCAAGGAGTCTCGGATGCTTCCCAGAGGATGGAGCATTGTCCAAGCAGAAAAATTATCTCGGGTATCTTCCCTAGAGGAGTCTGGGGTTGCTAGCCGGGATCACAGGGCCCTAAAGCACTGGAGAAAACTCTGCGGGAGATGCCTGGGAGGAGTTCTGGGTAGATCCCGCAGGATGGACCACTGTCAAGAGAGAAAAATCATCTTGGGTGTCTTCCTTGGAGGAGTCTGAGGTTGCTACCTGGGATGACAGAACCATAAACCGCGAGAAAAAAGACTCAGGGACATATCTGCAACAAGTCTCGGATGCATCCCAGAGTATAGAGAATTGTACAAGGAGAAAAATCATCCCGGGTATCTTTCCTGGAGGAGTCTGGGGTTGCTACCCGGGATTACAGGGACCCAAACCACAGGAAAAATGTCAGCGGGAGACACTTGGGAGGAATTTCAGATGCATCCCAGAAGATGGAGCATTGTCCAAGGAGAAAAATCATCTCGGGTATCTTCCCTGGAGGAGTCTGGGGTTGCTACCCGGGATCACAGGGCGCTAAACCACCGGAAGAAAACACTCAGAAACAGAGCTGGGAGGAGTCTCGGGTGCATCCCGCTGGATGGACAATAGTCCAAGGAGAAAAATCAACTTGGGTATCTTCCCTGGAGGAGTCTGGGGTTGCTACCCGGGATTACAGGGACCCAAAGCACAGGAAAAATGTCTGTGGGAGACGCCTGGGAGGAATCTCAGATGCATCCCAGAAGATGGAGCATTGTCCAAGGACAAAAATCATCTCGGGTATCTTCCCTGGAGGAGTCTGGGGTTGCTACCCGGGATCACAGGGCCCCAAAACACCGGAATAAAGACTCAGGGACATACCTGCAAGGAGTCTCGGATGCTTCCCAGAGGATGGAGCATTGTCCAAGGAGAAAAATCATCTCGGGTATCTTCCACGGAGGAGTCTGGGGTTGCTACCCGGGATTACAGGGACCCAAACCACAGGAAAAATGTCTGTGGGAGACGCCTGGGAGGAATCTCAGATGCATCCCAGAAGATGGAGCATTGTCCAAGGAGAAAAATCATCTCGGGTATCTTCCCTGGAGGAGTCTGGGGTTGCTACCCGGGATCACAGGGCCCCAAAACACCGGAATAAACACTCAGGGACATACCTGCAAGGGGTCTCGGATGCTTCCCAGAGGATGGAGCATTGTCCAAGGAGAAAAATCATCTCGGGTATCTTCCCTGGAGGAGTCTGCGGTTGCTACCCGGGATCACAGGGCGCTAAACCACCGGAAGAAAACACTCAGAAACAGAGCTGGGAGGAGTCTCGAGTGCATCCCGCAGGATGGACAATCGTCCAAGGAGAAAAATCAACTTGGGTATCTTCCACGGAGGAGTCTGGGGTTGCTACCCGGGATGACAGGGCCCAAAAGCACCGGAATAAAC